>NC_057756.1:4623339-4631475 GCF_004010195.1 Chiloscyllium plagiosum | reverse complement strand
ATGATGTGAGGGGCGGAAGTGGCTGTGGGAGTGGCCATGATGGGGGCAGAAGTGACATCATCAATCAGCGTCGTGGTGGTAGCTGCATCAGCCGCATGGCTAATGGTGTTTCTGAGGCCAGGGGAATCTTCTGGAATGTTTGAGGAGCGCTGGTTATGGAGCTGGGTAGATAAAAGTTTGTTGTACTTACAGTTTTTGATGTTTGAGATGGAATTGAAATACTGTTTGTTGAGAGTATAAATTCTCCTGAGGATGTAGTACAGAGTGGGTCCTTTGCAATTCTGAGTTTTACTGTTGGGGACGTCTGGAGAGGAAAACGCGGAGAGCTTGGAGGCCCTGCTCATGGCGGATGGAGGTGCTACAGTTGGCACATACATGAAAAATGCATAGTGTTCGAAACTGTTTAATTCCTTTACCAGAAAGGGGGAAAATAAAACGAAATGGCTACTCAATTTCATAGAATATAAACACTGCAATATGTTAGAAATGAAAATAAGTTTTCACTGAATCTTATTTCGAGAGAGGAGCAACGTTTGTTGGTGAGAGGAATGTGGGGAAGAAAGGTTGTTCTGAGCAAAGCACAAACACAGGATCAGATTATGCAAAGGACATTAAATCAGTGATTAAATAGGAATTGTGATCGGCTCCAGTGCAGGTTTCTTAGTGGAGCACACTCCAAGTAAATTAGCGTAACATCGCAATTCCGGCACGGTGGCTCAGTGGTTAGCACTGTAGCCTCACATCAGCAGGGTCCCAGGTTCGATTCTGGCCTCGGATGATTATCTGTGTGGAGTTTGCACATTCGCCCCGTGTCTGCATGGGTTTCCTCCGGGTGGCCCGGTTTCCTCCCACAGTGCTAAATTGCCCGTAGTGTTAGGTGCATTGGTTCGAGGGAAATGGGTCTGGTTTAAATTTAAAACCATGACAGCCCTTGTGTAAACCCTGAATATGTATTCAACAGAAACCAGCAACTTACTATATGTACACCCCATTGCACATACAGGTGAAATTTAAATCCAAGTGACCAAACTCAACACTGTGCCCCTGGCACACTTGCAATCCACAACACTGTGCAATCCATTGACCCTCCAATTCTGGTATTTGCAGTCAAAAGTATGTGATTGCCATTCTGTCACGGGACACGACTGCACCTCTATTCATCGCTCAAAACAGCCTCCCCAAGACGTTGCAGAAATTGACACCACTCTTCAAATGCTTAGGCCTCACATACCCTTATGTGCGAACTGGCACTTCGACCTTATTGGAGTCCTCACTTATATTTTCATTTCAGACAACACCAACAAGTCCAGTGAACCCTATCAATTCTGCCAAAAAGACGGACTCAAACTTCTTCCATCCCTCATCTCTGGACAAAAACCTGGTAACAGACCACACCACCAGATTGGTCACATTTGCCCCTTGCCCACATTTAGCTACGTCCTCCCCAGGACCAATGCTCCCACTAATAATGACGAGTGATGGAATTGCCAACCTCATCCCCCTACACCGACTGTATTTCCTGGACCAATTGCCAAATTGGGTTCTGGTACTAAATGTATGTTGCACCGTATCCCGTATACATCTGTCACCCTACACACTAGCCAGTGCACTTTAATCTCTCACAGTCACTGTAAACCCTCCTATTTGGCACTCTATCTACCCTGCATCCTACAGACCAGCCGAAATTTTGAAAATTGCACAATATGCAGAAACACAATTTGTTTTTTTTTGCATCCGTGTAATTCTCTTCCTGGTTACATTGTGTCCTGTCTTTATTCATTGCACTTACATTCCATTGGCTCCAAGAAACTCAACAGGTGCCGATTATCAGTGTATTCCAAGAGACAGGTTGTGCCTTTTGTCACAAAGCAACACCCTTTTCTTTTATAAAGCTGTTCCTAGGCTCAAGGATACTCTGTCCTTGATTTTTTTCAGAGGAGTAACAAACCAGGCCGGTCTCTGATCAGTCTGGTTTGGTACAGAGATTAAAGGGTATTGAGAGGTCTTTTTGTTTATATGTAAACAGGTGCTTCTCCTCGCCAAAGTGGTCATGTTTTAGAATTGACCTGTATAAAGAAAGGGGAATGGTCAGCTGTCTCGCTAGTGTGTTGCTGGAAAAGCATAGCAGGTCAGTCAGCTTCCGAGGAACAGGAAAATCGAAGTTGCGTGCAAAAGTCCTTCATCAGCTTTTACCCAAAACATTGATTTTCCTGCTCCTCGGATGCTGCTTGATTGCTGTGCTTTTCCAGCACCACACTCGTGACTCTCAACTCCAGCATCTGCTGTACTCACTTTCGCCTTGCTCTCTACCTGAGCAGTTTAGTTCAGTCCAGAACTGGCTTGGAGTTCAACAATGATCTGTGTGGAAACTCTCTCTCATGCCCTTCTGACTTCAACCTGTAAGCATCTGATCCTTCATGAGAGGCTGAATAGACTGGGGCTGATTTCCCTGGAGCGACAGAGATCGAGGGGTGACCTTTTGGTGGTTTACAAAATCATGAGGAGAATGGATAGGATAAATAGACAAAGCCTTTTCCCTGAGGTCGGGGAGCTCAGAGATAGAGGGCATCGAACATCAGAACTGATGGAAGCTAAAGTAGAACACAGTTCTGTGGGGGCCTGATCCTTCCATTAAAGTGGCGTCTACTGTTTCAACTTTTAAAAAATAATAAAAAGCCTCACAGGCTATTTGCGGTATTTGCTTGGAGGAGACAATTCCTCACCTATGGCTCAAAATTTCTCTTCAAAATAAAAATAAGGACACAATTCACCTCTGAAAGCCATAATACCATCATAATTGATTACATGTGAATCCAATCAGGTTAATCATATTGCTGCATGATCAGACTAATTGCAGTTTTTGATCATCCCACGATTTCACTATGTTCACCAGGAACCCATGAACGTATATACAGTGGAAAGCTTTGTTTTCGAGCAATACAGGCAGATCATAGTAAGCAAGGACATGCTGATCATAGGATGCTTTGACAAAGTGAGGAATGCAGGTTACACCACACAGGAGATGTGTGAAGCAAGATTAACACGAACTAAGTCAACTTTATGTGAAGTTAGAGAGTTTATTCGTCAGTCTAATGTCGGCAGGAAAGAAGCTTTTCTTGAAGATGTTGGTGTGGGTGTTCCATCAACATGATGGAAGAGATTGTATGAGAGCAGCACCGGGGTCGTCGGAGACATTGATAATGCTGGCAGCTTTACTGTAGAAAGGAGAAATATAATTGGAGTCCATTGATGGAAGATTTGCTTCTGCAATGATCTGGGATGTGCACACAAACCTCTGCACTTTATTTGGGCCTTCCTACAAACATTATTGAATCACATTGCAGACTTAGCTCCTGCACTATTTTTACAACATTCTACTGCTGATAAAACAGCCACTCTTCTTATCGCCTGAAATCGAATATCCACAAGAATGCATTTGAATTCCCTAAAACCTGCATACTTACCACTTCATGTTTATTTTGGTAGAATTATCTGTCGATGTTAACATCATGTGCACGCAAGATAAGTGAATAGTCAGAACCTTTGTTTCTATCCGATGAGCTTGGTATGAATGATCCTGTCAGCATTCTTGAAGGCTGTCCGTTATCTAACTGTTTACATGCTTTCACTTTTTCCTGTTTCTGTTCCACATGACCCATTGCAAATATTTTACGAGAACATTTGTGTGTTATTTTATTCTTGTTATGTTGAATATTCTCCTATGAAGGCAACTAATTATTCAAGCTCTTAATTTAACTTTGAACAGCAGACTATGGAAGTTTTTGTTCCAAGTAAGAAATCTTCCTCAGTCTTCTGTTTCAACTCTGAAACATTTTCAATAATTTTATATTGCTTTACCATGTGCAGCCCGAACAAAATTATCAATGTTCATTTGCAGTCAATACGTTTATGGGTGACGTATGAAAATTAATTAATGATTACATGGTCGTGTGAAATAAATATTGCAGGCCTGTCTTATCCTCACATCACATTGATTACTGTTGATGTTTCTGTGATTCAGTACTATCAACAATGCGTGCTTGGTAGTTTGTAATTCCTAAATGTAATAAAATGATGTCATAAATATGTACAGAACACGTTAAAGTGTAGACTGAGCATCATTCGTTCATAATCCCTCGATTTTCTTGAAAATAATGGACAATTTTCAACATCAAATGAGACCATTCTGGCCATCCCCTTTTGATTTTAGCTGAATGTAAAGGTCAGTCCCACTCCCTGCTTTTTCTATGGCCCTGTAGGTCATCACACTTCAAATGTTCAATCATTTCATATTATCTAATAGGGACTCAACATGTCCAACCGTAAATGTCATCATACATAAAGCTCTCTTCATTTGCATTTAAGTAAAAGCTTTCTCCTCTATATGTCTGCAAACGCATTTCAGCTGCGTCAGGAAGGATTATTCGTCTTTAAGCATATTTACATCCAGTTATGATTGTGATGACTGTGATTATCTCGAAGTGTCAATGTTATCTTTTTAATGATCACACAATATGTTGCCGTCATGGCAAAAGGGAAATTAGTGACTGTTACCTCCCATGTTGTAATACTTCACATTTCGAGCATTTGGTAGAAACAACCACGCTGAAATGCAGACTGAAATTCATCCTGTTTAAATAATTCAGTAAAATTTGTGGTTAGTTAATAGCTGTTGATTTTTCTGTGGCCATGATTCATAAAATGAAGAAGAACAGAAAAATAACTCACAAAGTATATCTTAGATAGAGCAGTTTCGTCAGTGGTACCTTTGAGTTGTTTTGGCAATTGCCACATAAAATTAACTTTCTACTCTCTAATTTGCCTAGTTGGATCACAAACTAATTGACACTTCTGTGTTTGATACTGCTTATTTTTAGTGGACAGAGTTTAAGCTATATCATAGTCATCAAAAGATTGCTCGAACATCCACCTGATAGGAAATATCAAAGGCATTTCAAATGATCGTGACTGGCGATTAGCAAAAGAAAACGAAAACTCCATAATGTTCCTGGGGTTGAATGTCTGTGATGCCATGTGCATCTGTCAAGGGAGAAAATGTATGTGCACTTACAGATGTGAAGCCTAATTCGAATATCAACTGCAGTGATTTCAGGAATCTTAACTTCTGAGATGCCTGAGGTTCCCAGATTTGCAACAAGCATGCTATATTGATTTATCTACTTCGTGACATAAAATGAAAGGCATTTTATTGGCTATTGACTTGTAATCATTACGAAATGGAATGTTTCAATCCCTCAGTGGGGTGATGTTGCCTTTGTCCTACAAGATGTATTTACTTGCAAAAGAAGTGATTCACAGCAAAGTCACTATTATCTCAATGAAAATCAAATATCTGTCCCGCCTGCCTCCAACCAATGTCACAGATATCTAGCTGTAAAAGACAATCCGCACAGGTCACTATGTCGTTGGAACAGTAGCTCGCAGCAGCTCAGGCAGCATTAGAGGAGGAGAGTCAACGTTTTGAGCATTAGCTCTTCATCGGGGTCTTGATGAAGTGTTTGTGCCCGAAACTTCGTATCTCCTACTCCTCAGATGCTGCCTGGCATGCTATACCTTTTGCAGCGCCACACGTCTCGACTCTGACTCCCCAGCACCTGCAGCCCTAACTTTCTCCAAACCGTTGCTCATGACAGCAATATATACATTATCAATTTCGGCAAAATGTTACTTAACACCAATACAGAAACAAAGGGACTAAAAAGAAGAAATGCAAACCGGCATTCGGAATTCATATTGCTACGATTTGTGAAAAGGAATTTGATGTTCTGAGTACATTTTCGGATATTGGAGAACAATTGTTCTGTTGATCTCAAATAACGTGACATACCTTTGCAAATACTGCTTCAGTTTTCAGTCAGTAATTGATAATGGTGCCAATATATAGTGCATTGTGTAACAGCAGAACCAGATGCACTGGCTGAGATGTTGAAAAGAGTAAAGAGAAAATAAGTTGCACATTTTGCGTTGAATGAAACACGGGTTGGGGCACAACTTACTTTGGGGACCAGGAAAATATAATCAATATCTTCACAGAACCTTGGATACATTCAACAGACGAACGTCAGTGCAAAAGTATAGGATATACTTAACCTTGCAACAGGGAAAAGACTTTTGCTGAAGATGTTGAATTTATTCGGTTTGGGATCACCATAAACGAACAGATTTGTGAAGGAAATGGGTAATGATGAGAACTTTCATCAAGACCTTTTTATCCTGTTAAACTCCATGGTATCTGTGAGAACAATAATGTGAGGGAAAGTTAAAACAAAAACAGCGACTTTTGAAAACCTGAAAGTAAAATAACTTATGGAGAAATTCTCCTGAATCTGGCAGATTTTGATGAAAATACAGGTACAGTGCTACAGCATTCACTTTTCAGTAATAAAAAAGAAGTCACCATGGGTAACAACTTCCTCACATACATTTTTCACTGCATGTTCCTTTTTTTTACGGAAAGCTCTATCATGACATCCACATTATTTGTGGGTTTTTTAATGGAACTTTAGTTTATAACAGGAAACAGGTGGCTAACTGATAAAGGGAAGTCGTTCTCTTTGTACTTCCTCAACAATATCAATTTATTAAGTGGCAGCACAATAAATAAATTGAAACTTTGGGACTGTGCTACTGCTCTAGAAGACTTGTTCACAAACAAACTTTTTCATTTTCCGTGTAACCGTTGAAATTTCTACTCCATTAATAGTCCATCACTTCGGTCCACAATATCTCGATTGAACTTATCATCAACTTGCTTGCACACATTTCTATCTATACGCAAAAACTCATAGTGTGATAAATTATTCCTCATATGAGAATTCCTTCTTATATTAGATCTCGTTTAAGAAAAGTAACCGCTTATTCTCGACCCTTCAACTAATGGGAACATTTTCTCAAACTTTAATTTCTATGGTCCTTAAATATTTCGAAGCCTACTTACAGTCTCTTTACTATTTTAAGATTTCATGTGCTATAATTGCCCCCGAGTTTGTTAGGAGTAATCAATAGAACAATTGTCTTGAATATTTTTTTCCAGGCATTCTAATGCCATCACGTTGTTCTTAATGTCTGCTGTCACAGAGTCTAAGAGATATGCAGCACGGAAACATGCCCATCGGTCCAAATCGTCCGTGAGACCAGATATCCTAAATTAATTTCATTTCATTTGAGAGTACTTGGCCCGTATCCCTCTAAGCCCTTCTTATTCAAGCAGTCATCCAGATGCGTTTTCAATGTTGTAATTGCACCAGCCTTCACCACTTTCACTGGCAGCTCATTCCACAAGTGCATTACACTTTGCGTGAAAAAGTTAGTTGCTTATAAAATCTTTCCCCTGTCAACTTAATCGTATGGCCTCTAGTTCCTGACTCCCACAAACCCAAGGAAAACACATTGTCCATTTACCCTATTCATGCCTCTCATGCTTTTATTAGCCTGTGTAAGGTCACCTCTCAGTCACCAACACTACAGGGAAAACAGCCCCAAGCTATTCGTCCTCTCCCTATAGCTCAAACTCTTCAACCCTGACAATATATTAAAGCCTGGACAAAGATAATTGATTTTCAAGCTGTCAGTATGCATAATTTCTCGTGGGGTATGGGATTGCAAAATTATCTCCAGAAGTTTCTGTTCAAAAATTAGAATTATGGGTTCAGTCATTTTAGAGAATACAAATAAATCATTGTTTGCTTGGCAGCTAAATTAATATTTGAAAAAAAAGTGAAAATAGTTTTAAACAGCATCACTTTGTATAGACTGATATCATAACATTGTTTTCATTGAAGAAGGATTTATACTTAAATATATTAAATGCAACGGAGTTGTAAAAACAAAAATCAAATGGAAAGGCGAGACAACTAAAATACCATCAGAAGATTTCTGTCGGCTGGAATGTGTTGACTGAATGGACAGGGGCAATAAATAAATATGAACATAAACTTTGAAAGGTATGACTTGTTTTGGTTTTGGAAAGGAAGTCAGGGAAAGCAATTCCCGTTAAAACTGGAGATTTGTGCAAAAAAAAAGGTTTTCATAGAACATAGAACATAGAACATAGAAGAATACAGCGCAGTACAGGCCCTTCGGCCCTCGATGTTGCGCCGATCCAAGCCCACCTAA
>NC_057756.1:4611905-4622525 GCF_004010195.1 Chiloscyllium plagiosum | reverse complement strand
ATCCATTTATACCACATCTACCGCTTTCCCCTCATCAACCTCCTTCGTCACCTTTTCAAAGAATTCAATAAGGTTTGTGAGGCACGACTTGCCCTTCACAAAACCATGCTGACTATCCTTGATCACATTATTCCTATCCAGATGTTCATAAATCCTATCCCTTACAATTCTCTGTAAGATTTTGCCCACAACAGAAGTGAGACTCACCGGTCTATAGTTACTAGGGTTATCCCTACTCCCCTTCTTGAACAAGGGAACCACATTTGCTATCCTCCAGTCTTCTGGCACTACTCCTGTAGACAATGAGGACATAAAAATCAAGGCCAATGGCTCTGCGATCTCCTCCCTTGCTTCCCAGAGAATCCTAGGATAAATGCTATCAGGCCCAGGGGACTTATCTATTTTCACCCTTTCCAGAATTTCCAACACCTCTTCTCTACATACCTCAAAGCCTTCCATTCTACTTAATTGTGACTCAGTATTCACATCGGCAACAATGTCCTGTTCCTGTTACTGACGAAAAGTATTCATTCAGTGTCTTCCCAATCTCTTCAGCCTCCACACACAACTTCCCCCTACTATCCTTGACTGGACCTATTCCTACCCTAGTCATTCTTTTATTCCTGACATACCTATAGAAAGCCTTAGGGTTTTTCCTAATCCTACCGACTAAGGACCAGTCATGTCCCCTCCTTGCTGCTGTTAGCTCTCTCTTCAGGTCCTTCCTGGCTACCTTATAACTCTCAATCGCCCCAATTGAACCTTCACGCCTCATCTTTACATAGGCCGCCCTCTTCCATTTAACAAGGGATTCCAATTCCTTATTAAACCACGGCTCCCTCACACGACCCTTTCCTCCCTGCCTGACGGACACATACTTATCAAGTACACTCAATAGTTGCTCCTTGAACAAGCTCCACATATCAATTACACCCTTGCCTTGAAGCTTACTTTTCCATCCAGCATGATGAACGGAATTTTCAGTTTATAAGCTGTACTATTCTTTTCTCATTGTTGGGGATTTAGACGATTTTTCCAGACCTTAACAACATCCCATCCATTCAGAGAATACACGGCACATGAACATTTAATTTTGGCTGTCAGCGAGATGCCCTCTGTATTAGCAACTCTTTCCAGGCGCCTTGTTATCTCTGCAGCTCGTTAAGAATGTCCACTTTCAAGTATATGTTAATTGTAAATTTTTGATCATCGCCCACAAGTAACCAATGTGGTCAATGCTTTGCTTTTCTGATTGAAATGAAATTTTAAAAGTTGGTAGTTTTACTTTATTGCACATTTAGATAAGACTCCTCCGTCAGAATAAAATTATTGTTAATGTGTGTGTGCTTTCGTTTTCACGCTTTCTTGAGTGTCTGTTCTCTATTTTCTTCCACGCATCAATGTTACCTTAAAGAAGGATTTGAACGCCATGTTGCAACAATTTCTGGCATTTAGAAATATACATGCGTACAGTTTGATGGCAGGCCCTTTGTCCAATTGAGTCCACACTGCCGCTCCGAAGACCATTCCCAACTGGACCCACGCCCTTCCTGGGACCCTGTATTTCCCATGGCTAATCCATCTAACCCTTTTCTTCGTCCTGTGGGACGAAACACAGTCAGTGGAAGAATGTGCAAACTCCAAACAGGTAGTCGCCCAAGGATGGATTCAAAACCTGGAGGCTGTTGCAATAAGGCAGCATTGGCAACCACTGAACGAGGCACCACGCCACCACCCAATTGCAGCTGCACAATAGGCAGTATTGCACGAGCAGCCTATTATGCAGAACATCTGATATTCAGTTAACACAGTTTAACAGAACTGATTAGTTGATATTACGTGTAGCTTCAGACCATACAGACGCGGTTCACTTTGCATTTCGCCTGAAATAAATTCCTGTTCCTTATTTTCCCAATGCCCAACCGTAATTGTGATTCTTTTGGGCTCTTATGCAAATATATTTTAATTAACTTCAAGATTTTGATTCTTCTGTGAAACCTAATCAGAATTTCCGCAACCTAGAGAAAACACAAATATTGTTAGGTATGGAGCAAATGTGGTTTGAATAAAGACACCCGTGGCTCAGATTTAGAACATAGAACAGTACAGCATTGTACAGGCCCTTCGGTCCTTGATTTTGTACCTGCCTTCTATTCCACTCCAAGATCGGAACAACATAAATACTCTGCATTGCACTAACTTGCATGTGACTATCGAAGAGTCACTTGGATGTCCCTAATTTATCAGACTCCATTACCACCGCTGGCAGTACATTCCACGCACCATCACTCTTTGAGTAAAGAACCTACTTGTGACATCTCCCCGAAAGGAGAAAGTGATGTCTGCAGATGCTGGAGATCAGAGATGGAAATGTGTTGCTGGAAAAGCGCAGCAGGTCAGGCAGCATCTAGGGAACAGGAGAATCAACGTTTCGGGCATTAGCCCTTCTTCAGGAATCCTGAAGAAGGGCTAATGCCCGAAACGTCGATTCTCCTGTTCCCTAGATGCTGCCTGACCTGCTGCGCTTTTCCAGCAACACATCTCCCCGAAACCCTTCTCAAAATAACTTAAGATTATGCCCTTTCGTGATTGACAATTCCACCATCGGAAAACAAGTCTCTGTCCATCCACTTTATCTATGCCTCTCAACATCTTTACACCTCTATCAAGTCACCTCTACCCTTCTTCTCTTCAATGAGAAAACCCCTAGCTCCCTCAACAATTCTTCGTAAGACTTGCTGTCCAGTGCAGACAGCATTGTACTAAATCTCTAAAGCTTCCACATCTTTCCTATGATGAGGTGGACAGACCTGAATACATTATTTCAAATGTGGTCCAAACAGGACGCTACAGAGCTGCAGCATAACCTCGTGGCTCTTAAACTCAATCCCTCTGCTAATGAAAGCCAACACACCATACCTCTTTGTGACGACCTTATCAAGCTGGATGGTAACTTTAAGGGATCTGTGGACATGGATCCCAAGATCCCTCTATTCCTAAACACTGAAAAGACTCCTGATTTAACCCTGTATTCTGCAATCAAGTTCGACATTCCAAAGTGTATGACTTAACGCTTTTCTTGTTTGCATTGCATCTGCGACTTATCAGCCAGTTCTGCATCCAGTCAATGTCTCATTGCTACCCGCAACACCACTCCACACTATCCACTGCTCCACCAACCTTCGTGTCATCGCCAAACGTACCAACACACCCTTCCACTTTCTCATTCAAGTCATTTATAAATATCACAAGAAGCTGAGGCCCAAGAACCGATCACAGTGGAACACCACTGTTCACTGAACTCTAGGCTGAATACTTTCTATCTACCACTACCCTTTGTCTTCTGTGGGCCAGGCAATTCTGTAGCCATACAGGGAGTTTTCCCTTGTGTTAGACCTCCATATTTTCTGATTGACCCTTCCATTTGGAACCGTATAAAATGACTTGCTATTGTCCATGTACACTACATCGACTGCTCTACCTTCACTAATGTGATTTGTCACATTCTCAAATAATTCAGTAAGGTTTGTGAGACATGACCTGCCCCTCACAAAGTCATGCTGACTATTTCTAATCAAACTGGTTTTCCAAGTAATTATAAATTCTGTCTCTCAGAATCCTTTCCGACACTTTTCCAACCACAGATGTGAAATTGACTGGTCTTTAATTCCCAAGATTTTCCATCTTCCCGTTCATGAACAAAGGAATAACATTTGCAACCGTCTAATCATGTGACATTACTCCAGTGGACAGTGAGGACTCAAAAATTGTCGCCGAAAGTGCAACAATGTCTTCTCTTGCTTCTCATAATAACTCATGATATATTCCATCTGGCCAATGGGATGTATCCATCTTCAAGTTTTTAAACACTTCAGTACACCTGCCCTCTTAACATGAACCGGGTCGATCCTATCAGTCTGCTTTATGCTGTTTTCATAAACATCATGGACCCTCGAAATAGTTAAAACTGAAGCAACATATTCAATAATGACATCCCTGAACTCGTCCAACACCAGGAAAAACCCCCTCCGCCATCTCTGATCGGCCATACACTCACTATGGGCATCCTCGTTTTCCTCATATAAATGTGGAATGCGTTACGGTTTTGCTTAATTACACCCACTAAAGCTTTTCATGCTCTTTTCGAGCTCTCCACGTCCATTCTTCAGTTTCTTCCTTGCTACCTTGTCATCTTCTTAAGTCATATCTGATCCTTGCCTCGTTAACCTGAAGTAATCTTCCTTCCACCTATTGACGAGATTTTCCACCTAAGGTTCTTTCAACCGACCATCCCTTCCTTGCCTCAGTGGATCAAATCGCTCCATCACCAACAGCAGGTGCTTAGTAAACAACTTCCACAGTTCTGCTGTGCATTTCACTGAGAACATCTGTTCCTAATTTAGGCTCCCGAATTTCTGCCTAATAGCAATGTAATTCCCCCTCCTCCAAGTAAATATTTTCCCATACTGTCTGCTCATAACCCTCTCGATGAGTATAGCAAACGTTTGATTAGCTATATCAAAGCCAGTTTTGATTCCTGCCACCGAAATTCTCTCACCCGAGAGATCTGACACCTGGCATTGTTCGTTGCCAATGTGACTTCTGCTCTAGTCAGCCTATTTACATATTGTGTCAGGAACCCCTCTTAGACATACCTGAGAAAAACTGTTCTTTTTAAACTATTTGACCTAAGAACGTGCACTCTATTTTAGGTAAGTTAAAGAAAGCCATGTCCGCAAACCTTTACCATCTATATGTTTCTAAAATCTGCCTCCCAGTTTGCTCCTCCCCATCTGTGTTGTTATTGTGGGGTCAGTAGAAAACTACCAATAAAGTGACCTCTACTTTCCTGCTTCTGACTTCCACCCTAACTGACTCTGTGGACAAATCCTGTTCAACGGTCTCCCTTTCTGCAACTGTGATACTATCACCGATTAGCAATGCCACTCCTCCACTTCTTTTACCTTGTTCCCATTCCTTCAGAAACACCTAAACCCTGGAACATCCAACAACCATTCCAGCCCCTGTTATATGCAAGTCTCCGTAATGGCCACAACCACATTGTTCCATGCATTAATTCATGCTCTGAATTCGTCACTCGGATTCCTTTTTACATTAAAATAGATACAATTGAACCTATCACACAGATTGAATCCCTCCCTATCATGTGCCTATCCCATCTTATAAAATTTCTACACGCTGTATCTGGCTGTTCACTATCTACTCCGCCATCTGATCTGAACCTCAAGTTCCAACAACCTCCTCCCTATGCCAATCTAATTTAAATCCTCCTAATGAGCTCTCGCAAACCTCCCGCCCAGGATATCAGAACTGCTCCAGTGCAGGTGCAAACCGTCCTTTTTATACAAGTCCATGCTTTCCCAGAAGATGTCCCAATGATCCACATACCTGAAGCCCTTCCTCCTAAACCTGCCCTGTAACCACGCGTTCGGCTGCACACGCTCTCTATTCCTAGTCTCAGTAGCACGTGGCACTGATAGCAATCCTGAGATCACTACTCTGTTCGGCTTGCCTTCTAGCTTCAAAACTAATTTTCTATGTTCTCTTTTCAGGTCCTCCTCACTTTCCTTACCTATGTCATTAGTACTGATGTGAAAAACGAATTCTGGCTGCTTTCCCTTCCCCTTAAGAATCTTGTACATATAATCAGAGACATTACTTACCCTAGCATCCGGGAGGCAACATATGTTTTGCGAGTTTCGCTCGCAACCACAGAATCTCCTGTCCATTCCTCTTAAGATTGAATCTCCTACCACTATTGCTCTCCTTTTCTCCCCGTTTACCTTCTAACGCACAGAGCCAGGTTTTGCACCAGAACTGGCCGCTACGGCTTTCCCCTGATGGTTGCCCCCTTCCAACAGTATCCAGAAAGCTACGCCTATTATTGAGTAGGTGCACGACCATTGCACTACAGAGCTCAAGCAGCTAAATTCTCCATTTCAAATAGCAAGACCAGCACGTGCTAAGGATAAATATAGGATCATCTGCATTTTCTGCTTCAAGCTGCACATCCTCATAGTTTGATCTGATATGTGCATTCATTTGCTGCGCTGGATCAAAATCCTGACACCTTATGTCAAAACCGTGAGTAGAAAGATACATTGGTCTAAATAGCTGGTTCTCCAACCGGTTATCAAGAGTAAATACACCTTGCCATTGACAATATGTCTGCATGCCCTGAATGTAAAATGATGAAACATTGGATGTGGGATTGGGGTCTGACGTGTTCAAATTGTTTTTTGCGATCGTATGTAATTGAACTACAATGGTTTTGCCGTTCTTGTAACAGGGCAAACAAGCTAAAGTAACTCAACAAGCCAATAAATCTTAAAAGACAATCATCAGAAAGTTGAACTATTTCATCTGCTCAGTAAAACTTGCCTTTGATCTGCAAAGATGACTTGTGACCTAAACACCCCTTTAACTCTTGTCCCTTGGTATCAGGAATCTTTCTGTTTTCACAGTGCTGTGCCTATCATCAAGGTGCGAAATTGTCTGAATGCCTTTGTTTGTCTTTCGTGCGGATGTAGTGAAATTCAAGTTGAGGAATCTACAAAATAAATTATATGCATAAAATAAAAGTTTGTCAATTTCGACTTTATTTATCTCAACTTTAAATGAGGCAGATGGGGACAAAATTCCACCTGGATACGATCTTGAATTAGGTCCTTCTTCATTTGGGAGCAGAGGGTGCTGCTACCCGTTTGGATTTTGCTTCAGTGTTTCAGATAATTTGGTGTTCTTCCCAAGAAGTCACAAATGAAATCAATTTATATTGCAAATAAATGATGCCTTCAATTAAACAATGCTTTTGAGAAATCCAGTGACTATCAGAAATAGCGTGTAATCAGAATTGCTTCCCTGATGTCGAACAAGGAAATTTTGTAATAGAGGATGCATCTGCGAAGTGAGAAGTGATGAAATGAGGAATCCGTTAACAAGCAGTGTATTTCAAATTCCTCCTAACTGCTGTATTGGCAGATCACAGCTTGGGCATAGTCGGTTGAAGATCCATACCTGAAGAGAAAACTTTATCAGCATAAATATTCCACCTGTGTACCAACCGACATTATGGCACGGAGAAGCATCACTTTGGTTGGTCTTCTCTACCTGGCTCAATTTACATGTAAGATAAATTTCTCACGTGTGAAATGAAAACGTTTTTAGTGATGAACTATGCTTTCATACAATTCAGTGCTTCTAACTGTTAGTAAAACCATCTATCAGATGACCGTAAATGCCATTGTAATACATTGTGTTGTTTGTGATAATTTCTAAATAATCGTTTGATTTCGCCCTGTTGTTATATGAAGTTGAATGCACAACATGCCCACTTCTTCAGGCAATGTCACATTTTACTTAATGTCACAAAGCTGGTACTTTTTTTATATAAAAAAAGCTGTTCCTTTTCTCAAGGATATGATAAAAAAAATTTCCCAAATGAGTAGTGAACAGCTCCCTGCTCTGAGGTGCTAGTTTGGTACAGCGATGAAAAAGATGTTGAGGGGCATTTTGTTTATATGTAAACAAATGAGACTTTGGGGCCAAAGTGGTCATTTTTTTTAGATGTGACCTGTATAATGAAAGGGGAATGGTCATTTCTCCAGCTGAGCAGTTCAGTCCATAAGTAGTCAGGAGTTCAGCTGTGTTGGCACATGCTATCTCCCTCCTTCTGCCCTTCTAAGTTCAAAGTGTAAGCATTTACTATTTTTTTAAGTGGGTTTGCTTATTAGGACTGTTGTATATAATCAGAACAGCATAATTAAGTCTAGTTTGGCTCGAATGACTTCTGCCGGGGTTCTTTATTCTGCTTGTCGTGGTTCAACGTGAAATATTGTGAATAAAGTTTTGTCTGTTTTCAACCTAGCTAACTTACTCCGGATAATTTTCACTGTACACTTACCAAAGCATCTTGCAAAGTTGTGGTCTAGGCTGCCTGCTTAAGAATATTTTGAGTGACCGGGCCTAATATATCACATTAGTTACCAAAACAAATTACTGCGAATGGCTATTCTGAAAATTAAACATACAAAAGATGAGATTTCAGGAGAGAAAAATAACTAATTTTGCAGATTGATCATCGTCCATTAGAAACAGAAAAACTCAGGGATATGACAGGTTTGCAACAAATCCAAAGCACAGAAATGGGTTGAGGAAAATATGTTTGTAACTGACTGTATTATGACGAATGCAGGAGAAACTAAAAATCAAATTGTTCATTGTGAAATCTAAAGAAGCTGTATGAGGAAAGGTAGAAATGACCAGAATACCTCCTTAGCGGTTTCTCCATAACCAAAACCAATTGTTCTTTAAAGTGGCGTTTTAAAGATACTCAGGAAATAACAATTAAGCATGGGACACAAACGCAGAATTTGGCAGTGACACTAATACCTCTTACAATAATCATGAAATAATGATGATACCAACATGTTTATTATCTTGTCCAATAATGAACAATTGGAGAAGTGTAAATATTTGTGACTTTTGAAATAAATAACATTCCATAATCCCACCTCAATTGAGGTCTAAGCATATGATGATGCCTGCGAATGAAACCTCAGTAATAAAATCTTGGAGAATTCCTACTTGAAAGATGGAACTTTTTTTGCAGAATTTATGCCGTCAATGCTATTGACTAAAAACGAAAGGTGCAGGAGTATGAAGTGTTCAAAACTTTCACCCACGTTATCTCATGCCTTTTGGTTTTACAAATTAACTAAGCGACATTTTTGGTTATCTCTCAGGCGGTCCAATTAGGGCAACGTCCTTTTTATTTTGGTCAGAGTCTCCTGCATCAACTGAGGTTGTGTGAAAGCTCCACGTTCTAAACCACGCCACTCAACCAATGCACAGTGGTCGGCAGATAAATCTGAGCTTCAGTTGTTTATCTCTAATTAGTCTAGGGCGACTTCACTTTACTCCCATTTAGTTGTGATTTTGAAGTATAAAGTTATTTTGCAACGTTTAGCAGGTTACCTGATTGCTGAAGTGTTTCAATTCTGCCAGTCAATCTTTGGAAGTTGGTTTCATCCTGTGCAATCGTGCGGAAACCTACACCTCCGCAAGAACAACCACTTCTATGCACAAGAATGATGCAAAAACATGCCTTGCTCACGTAACAGCATTTTAAAAATAGATTATTTTTATTGAAAAGCTTTTTAAAATCTTTTACAGAACATTTATATAAAAAGAAAAATAATAACTCTATCAAAACAGTCAAAAAAAGTAGTACTAAGAACAAATTCATAGCGTAGTACCATTGTTAATAAACAACACACTATTTTACCAAAACAAACATATCTACTTATTTAAAACTAAACTACAAACATATTAAATATGTACCAGCTTAAACTACATTCATGTAACATAAACTACATAATACCACTACTTTATTCTATCTTATTCATCACACCTCAATTGAGGCTCCCATCCCAGCGAGTATCACCTACAGTATCCATATTCTTTTCCTTTCAGTCTCCTCCTCCCGGATCCCCACGGGCACCCTATGCCATGGCCCTAACTAATATTGCGGACAAGTCAGCGTCAATATAATTGAAAAAGGGCCACCACGTCCTATAAAACTGCTCCATTTTGTGGTGCACCATATTTGCCAGGTTCCCCAGGTGGACCATTGTACAAAATATGGAGGCATGGGATTGATGGTGATTTAGCAGTTTGGATCAGAAATTGGCAAACTCAAAGAAATCAGAGGGTAGTGGTTGATGGGAAATATTCATCTTGAAGTTCAGTTACTAGTTTGGTACCGCAAGGACCTTTTTTGGGTCCACTGTTGTTTTCATTTACATAAATAATCTGGATGAGAGTTCAAAGTTAGTGCGAAGATTTGTAGCTCGGGTGCTCGTTGTTGTGGTTCTGTTCGCCGAGCTGGAAGTTTTTGTTGCAAACGTTTCGTTCCCTGGCTAGGCGACATCATCAGTGCTTGGGAGCCTCCTGCTAACACCAAATGAAGGAATTTGACCCCACACCACAACTCACCAATAGGATAAATAACACACTTAGGAAGCTACAAAAATCGGACAGATAACCAGAGCTGACCTACAAAGAATGAAACCGGAAAGCAACAACACCCCCAGATTCTATGGATTACCTAAAGTACACAAACCAGACATCCCACTCAGACCCATAGTGTCACTGCCAGGGACACCATCATACAAACTGGCCAAAGAACTACAACAGAAACTGAAACACCTGGTCAGCGGATCCAAACACTCTATACAATCAACACAGGAATTCTTGGACATCATCAGAAATATACACATAGACAAAGAAGAAACCATGATATCATTCGACGTGACGGCACTGTTCACTTCGATTGACAAAACCCTAGCCAGAGAAACAATAGCCAACCTACTGGACATACAGAACAGAAAACAGGACGCTGAACCTATCAACAAAGACGGCATACTCAAACTACTGGACTTGTGCCTCACAACACACTTCACATTCAACAACCACATATACGAACAAATCAACGGAACACCCATGGCCTCACCCATCTCTGGACTCATAGCAGAGGCAGTTATGCAAAGGTTAGAACAAACAGCCCTACCACAAATTCAACCCAAACTCTGGGCCAGA
>NC_057756.1:4532412-4611594 GCF_004010195.1 Chiloscyllium plagiosum | reverse complement strand
AATGTAGTGTACAAAATGCCATGCAAGGACTGCACAAAACACTATATAGGACAAACAGGAAGACAGCTAACAATCCGCATACATGAACATCAACTAGCCCCGAAACGACACGACCAGCTATCCTTAGTAGCCACACACGCAGACAACAAGCAACATGAATTCGACTGGGACAACACTACTATCATAGGGCAAGCCAGATAAAGAACAGCCAGGGAATTCCTAGAGGCATGGCATTCATCCACAAACTCCATCAACAAACACATCGACCTGGACCCAATATACCAACCACTACAGCGGACAGCTGAAACTGACAACCGGAAGCGGCAGGGACAGACCATTATAAACACTGGAGGAAACATCAAAGAAACGCTTCGCAGGAGGCGCCCAAGCACTGATGATGTCGCCTAGCCAGGGGATGAAACGTTTGCATCAAAAACTTCCAGCTCGGCGAACAGAACCACAACAATCTGGATGAGAGCATAGAAGGATGGGTTTTTAAATTTGCAGATGACATTAAGATTAGTAGTGCTGTGGATCGTGGCCGAATGTTGTAGGTTACAGAGAGACATAGATAAGCTGCAGAACTGGGCTGAGAGATGGCAAATGGAGTTTAATGCAGAAAAGTGTCAGGTGATTCACGTTCGAAGGAGTAACAGGAATGCGGAGTACTGGGCTAATGGTAAGATTCTTGGAAGCATAGATGAGCAGAGACATCTCGGTGTCCAGCTACATGGATCATTGAACGTTGCCACCCAAGTTGATAAGTTTGTTAAGAAGGCATACGGTCTGTTAGTTTTTCATAGTTAGATCGATTGAGTTTGGAACCAAGAAATCATGCTGCAGCCGTGTAAAACTCTGGCCACATTTGGAGTATTGCATACAGTTCTGGTCACCACATTCTAGGAAACATGCGGAAGTTTTAAAAAGGGTTCAGAGGAGATTGACACGGATGTTGCCTGATATGGAGGGAAGGTCTTGAGAGGAAAGGCTGTGGGACTTGAGGCTATTTTCGTTAGAGAGAAGAAGGTTGAGAGGCGATTTAATTGAAACATATAAGATAATCAGAGGGTTAGACAGATTGGGCCGTGAGAGCCCTTTTCCTCAGATGGTGATGGCTAGCACCAGGGGACATAGCTTTAAATTGAAGTGTGAGCGATATTCGACAGATGCCAGAGGTAGTTTCTTCACTGAGAAAGAATTGGGGAGTGAACACTGCCTGCAACGATAGTAGACTCGCCAAATGTAAGGGCATTTAAATAGTCATTGGAGGCGCACATGGAATAGTGTTGATCTGATAGCCTTCAGATTAGTTCCACAGCTCGGCACAAAATTGAGGATTGAAAGGACTGTACTGTGCTGTTACATAATAAGTTCTATATGTTCTATAATTAGACTAAATCTTTCTTAACGGTTAATTGCAAATCTCAAGCAGAATTACTGACATAAACATTCACAATTTCATTTTAGCTTACCTTTCAGCTAGATCGAATTCGTACTTATCATGCATTTCGTCCTATTCTGAAGACTTTGTTATTTTGGATTGCTACTATCGTGGTGGTCTCCCCTTCCCTACTCTCACTTGGACTGGGCCAAATAACCTCTACAGGGAGACATCCAACACCCCGCGGTTCACGATAAATATCTCAAAGCACGAGTTTGTGGATGAATGGAATACTATTTACAAATGCACAGCTGGGCATCGGTATTCATATTCATATTGCTACATTGGACGTGGTGAGTAGATGGACTTTTTCCATAATTATCATAGAATCCTTAGAATCGTAGAATCCCTACAGTGCAGAAAAAGCCTTTCAGTCCAACAAGTACACACTGACTTTCCGAAGTGCATCCCATCCAGACTCACCTTCTGACGCTATTCCTGTAACCCTGTATTCCCCAAGGCTAATCCACCTAACCTACTCATCACTGGATTCCAATGGCAATTTAGCATGGCCAGACCAACTGACCTGTACATCTTTGGAATGTGGCAGGAAACCATAGGAAACCAATGCAGACTTGGGGATAGTGTGAAAACTCCACACAAACAATGTGAGCTACCATGCCACTCATCATTGGGGCACTGTGCTACCCCTTTCTTTTCTCGTGCATAACAATTATTAATGCACAACACGTATAAATAGCTTTTGAATTATACTAATTTCTCAATAGTTTGCGCCTTCCACAGCTGTTGGACGGTCCAAAATAGGCCAATCCTGATCGAAGGAAATAAGAACATAAAATGTTCACAGGCATTTTGTCCATTGGGTTTGTGCTTGTGTTTCAACACCACCAAATCGATTCATCTTACTCTTTCATAGTTCCTCATTCACCCTACGTTTTTATCCTAAGACTGTTAAACATTGCAAGCGAAGCTGGTCTTTGATCCATCAAGTCTTTCCATCCAGCCAATGACGTCATGCCAATCTTGCAACCTTCAGTTCGAGTTCAGTTCCCTATTCTAACAACTTTACTACACTCATTGCTAAATATTTCTCATTTCCAGGCTGTAATACACATCTCAGTACAACATCGTCAGATCTAAGCTTTACAGTAATATTCAGAAATGCATAATTCTTTCAGAGAATAAATACCTCTTTATGTTTGGCTGAAGTGGGCTGCCCTTGGATTATGACTGTTTGTCCTACAACCACACAGTGAGAATTAATGTCTCTACATTTATCTTGGCAAGGCACCTGTCAATCTTATACCTAACAAGAATATCTCCTTTCATTGCTCTAAACTTTAGTGAGCAGAAGCAGAAAATGTTGAACAACTCATCATAAGAAGTCACTCAATTCGGAAAATCAGACCAATGAAACCTCCGTGTACAGATTTCCACAACATTGTGTTTTTCTTTAGACCAGGGGACATATATAGTTTGGACTTCAATATATATTCTATGTTCAGTTCATTGTACAGTGTAATCCAGGTTTCCCTTTTTTGATACTAGATTCCTCTTAAAATAATATAAAAAGTTCACTTGCCTTTCTTGCTACCTGCTGACGCTGGATTGCATTTATTTTTGCATCAGTTATGTTGTCTGCAGTTATTGCTGTTGGTGTTAAAACAATGACTCCCAAATTCCATCAGCTCTTCTATTCTACCTGTGAAGGTACATAACCTTGCAGTTTTCTTATTCTCCAACTGACAAAAACGATGATTTTTGTGTGTCCGAAGAATACTTGCAAAAGTTTATAAGAGATAAGATTAATAATCATTTAGAAAGTAATAAGTTGTTTCGGGATAGTCAAACGGTTTTGTGAAGTGTAGTAATGCCTCATAAAACTTATTGAGTTCTTTCAGGAAGTGACCAAACAGGTGGATGAGTGTAAAATGGTTGATGTGATGTATATGGATTTCAGTAAGGCATTTGATAAGGTTCCCCAAAGTAGGCTATTAAACAAAATATGGAGGCACGTGATTGAGGATCATTTAGCAGTTTGGATCAGAAATTGGCTAGCTAAAAGTAGACAGAAGGTGATGTTCGGTAGGAAATGTTCATTTTGGAGTTCAGTTGCTCGTGATGTATCGCAAGGATCTGTTTTTGGTCCACTTTGTCACTTTTATACATGACCTGGATGAGGACATGGATGGATGTTTTAGTAAATTTGTGGATGACAGTAAGTTCAGGGGAGTTGTGGATAGTTCTGAATGTGGAAAAGGGTGAGGTGATTCACTTTGGAAGAAGCAACAGGAATGCGGGATATTGGGCTAATGCTAGCATTCTTGGCAGTGTAAATGAGCAGAAAGATCTTGGTGTCCATGCAAATACATCCCTGAAAGTTGCTCCCTAGGTTGATGGAGTTGTTTAAAAGGCATATGGTCTGTGAACTTTCATTGATAGAGGGATCTCGTTTTGGAACCATGAGGTCATGCAACAGCTGTAAAAACTCTGGTGTAGCTGCACTTGGAGTATTGCGTACAGTTCTGGTCACTTAATTATAGGAAGGATGTGGAAGCTTTGGAAAGCGTTCAGAGGCGATATACTCGGATGTTCTCTGGTATGGAGGGAAGGTCTTGTGAGGAAAGGCTGAGTGAGATGAGGCTGATTTCATTAGAGACAATACGTTTGGGAGGTCACTTAATTGAGTCATAAGATAATCAGAGGATTAGATATGGTGGACAGTGAGACCCCTTTTCGTCGGATGGTAATGGCTAGCATGAGAGGACTATCTAGCTTAAAATTGAGGGATGATAAATTTAGGATAGATGTCAAAGGTATTTCTTTAATCAGAGAGTAGCATGGACCTTTGAAGCCCTGCCCGCAACATTAGTAGACTCGCCATCTTTAAGGGCACTTAAATGGTCATTGTACGAACATATTGATGAAAATGGAATCGTGTGGGATAGATAAGCTTCCCATTGTTTCCACAGTTTGGCGCAACATCGAGAGCCCAAGGGCCTGTGCTGTATTGTAATGTTCTATGTTCTATTCTATTCTTTCCCTATCCATTTTTTACCTGCTCCTACTTGTGTAATTTCATTGATTTTTCTTTTACTGTCATAATTATTTAATTACATGCTAAAACAAAACTATCTCACCATACTTTCTTTTCTATTTGTCCTTTCAAGCTGACCCAAAATCTCTAATACTTAGATCACAGCTTTGATGTCTTTACAAACAAGTCTCCCTAATGGGTTTAAGATCTTACCCATTAAGCACTATTAATGCCACCAATTAATTTATTAAATGACAAACACTTTGCACATTTTACTGAAAAACCACTAATTAAATATGGCTTCCCCGTTTGTTCCTTTCAAAGCTTTAGATATTTTAATGTTTGCATACTCTGTCACTTCCTTGGAATGACTGTGAAATTTCTCCCCGAATATGTCTCCAGTGATATTCTTCGATAATTCCATTCTGAATGCGCCATTTTATAAATAATCTGAAGTTCGTGCTCCACCTGAATTTATTCATTGATCAAGATACAGATAGAAGCAATGTCTAGTGAAGTTAGTTCCATAGTTCCCTTGAAGGAACCTACTCAATTCCCATTGTAAAGGCGTCATTCTATAATGTGGTTAATTTTAGATAGATTATGGCAGATCGTTAAAAAGTACTCTGTAGAAGACTCATATTTCCGTCGGTTCTTTAACAATTTGCTTTACTTCGAGTCTGCTGCCTATCCATCGTTTTGCCAGTATAAAATATTTACGTTGATACTGCCATAACTCTGAATTCTTTCTCTGTATCCTATTATGACAGTTCTGCTCTGAGCTGTACTGCTACTTTCTAATATAATCCTCTGGATATTAACCTTAAATCTGTCTTCTGTGCACTCTTCACGAACATTGAAGACACTGAAGAGTTAATTAACTGAAGTGTTCACTATTAGTGTTGCTTTCAATGCTCCAGACATCGACATCCAATTTGTTTTTTTCCTGCAATTGAAAATAATTTACAATTGTATACCTTATTTTATATAACATCTCACACTTCCCTGTGTGAAAATTTCTCCACGCGTTATTTGCCCAATCTGCACATTGCCAAACTATTCTTTTCTGTATAAAGTGAATTCCAGGCCTGCTGATGTCTCGCAGGCGACCGCACTGCATACCTAAATTCGATCCAATTAACGATTCCACTTACCACCACCGCTTTGTGCAATATAAGTGATTTGGCATTAACGAAGTGCATGGATTTTTTATTCTATCAACAATGACCTTGCTTAATAGTCAACTTTTTGACATACTCTTAGTTTGTTCTAAGACGAATATACCAGGGATGAACTCGTTCATTTGTGGAGTAAAAACTACTTGGGGCAAAATGTAATTTCACATCAACGATATTGACTGCAGGTATTGATATTGCTGTTCGACGCATCAATATTTTTTTTGATCAGTTTGATATTGAGGAATCTGCCACATTTTTCGCATTTGAATTAGGTGTATGCAAACGAAAAGATTTCCAGACTTAAAATGCACCTGAAATGTTGCATTGTGTACATTTGACTTGGCCATTATGCCTTGGGCGCAACTGAACTAGCGATTATGTTTGACAGGCATGTTCCATTTCTACTGAGTAACAAATCCTCCTTCAATATGCAACATTATTTTCATTATTCCTACATAACATTTCTACTCACAAAATATTGATAATGGTTTAGGAACTGGGGGATAGACCTTGAGAATCAAGCAGCTGTAGGAGCTGTCACAAATACGTTAATTTATGAGAATACACAAAAGAGTGTCCAATTTAAGTTTTCATGTCGTCATATCCTTATGTGCTGACGTTTTGTGTGATGTTTGTGAAGCACCTGATCTGCTTTGCCAACTGAACAATGAATATCCACACTAAATCTGAGTTCTGTTGCCCAATGGTTTGAATGACTGCTTTGCAGGTTACTGAAGCTTTCATGTTGTTTGTGTTGATAATCTTCCTGTTGGTGAATCTTAATTCGTCCAGACAAGATGAGACTTTTACATCACACATATGTCTTATACAAAATGGACAGGCAGTGGGGAAATCAATGCTGATTTACTCGCTGGCTGAAGCCAAGCTTTCACTCGTGGCATAGTGATTTTACAGCGTATCCTTTTTAATTTCTGTTGAATGATAGCTACCAGGATGTTGAAACTGTTGCTTTCAGCGATGATAGTAAATTTTAACATCAAGGGACAATTGGTAGGTTATCTCTTAATCGACATGTTTGCTCCCTGGACTCGAGAGGCATGAATAATACTTATTATTATCAGTTCACACTCATTCATGCTTGCGAGAGTTCGACTCCAACTGCTGGCGTACTCGAGAACAGACGCACGTTGCTCAAAGTTGCAGAATCATCAACAGTTATACAGATCACTCACTATATTTTGGAGGCAAGAGTATTCCATAAGCAACTTATGATGTTGCACGACCCTGTGAAAGTTTGTATTGACATCCAGGTATCTGCTTACCTCCAACAATGACAACCGCCCTTTCTGGGCTTCTTGTAACGTGAACCAGCAGATTTTCCTACTCTGCTTCACGACCACCCCCAATTCTCAGTTTTGCAATTTACAAATGCCATGTCATTTGTCTTCAACAACATTTTACGAATGAACATCTGTATTAAATGCATCTACATCTGTGTCTATTGCTTTTAGAACACCTATACTATTCAGTTGCACTTTGGAATTATTTCTTTCATCGCAAAAAAAAAATCAAATGCATTTCACTATTGTGGACTATAACACCTAAGATATGAATTAATGTGCTTTTAGTTTTTCAAAAGTTAAGATCAGATTTGGTTTCATTCTTATATTATTTTATAGGAATTGGAAGTTATATTGGAATTGCATTTGGCGCTCTTGCACTACTGTTCGTTTTATGTGTCTTATCACTTTGCATTTGGGTGCAATGTGACAAACGTAAGTATGAACTTTTTTGACTTATTTCATTAATACCATAAAAACATCGTTTTCCATCGTCAAGTGCTTCTGACAATATACTATTTGGCTAGATATTCCCATTTGTATTTCGTTGCGAAATGATTTTTCTTCTGAAACCAGACCATGGCTGTTTTCTCATTCAGAATTCACAAATTTGCATAGTAAAGTCGACGTTTAGAAAGTGGAGGTAGTGTAGAGCACCGTAGGTTCATGCAGTTTGTTGGGAGCAAAAGAAAGATCCCATCAAACATTGATAACAGCACTTACTCTGCGGAGGAAAAGGAAGTGATATGGTTCCTTTCAGCAGAAATACTGTGGAGTCTGTTTTTGGTAATAAATTTGAATACAATCTTTTAAATTGCAATAAATGTTCTATGTATTTTACAATAAGAGTGGTGGAATTCCCGTCGTCAGTCATCCTGAATAATGTAAAGATGTATCACACCAGTATTGCATCTAGAAGCGGTAATCAAACCAATGAGATTCCATTGCCCAAACGTTGGACTACATAACTGAAAAAAGACGGTACATGAAATTGGAAAAAAACATGTAACACACTGATTTTGAGATGGAACTTTAAAATCATCAAGATATTATCATAGCCTTAACAGGTCACTGGGTTGCTCTTGCATTAGGGCGACAGATAGCTGGCTGTGGCTTAAAGTTACCGCTTCTTGGGGAAAGACTGAGAAGGAGAGTCCTTCAATATAACCTCAAAGCAAGGCAAAGTATTGAATCCAGCCTAACCAGCTGTTCAGCCAACTGAGATAAACGACCCCAATTTCAATACGATACTAGTGTTACTCCGACCAATAGTACTACTGCTACTGCTTTTATTGCTAAGGTAATCATAATAATAATAACAACATTAACACTGACAAAAGTCGAGAATAAGGTTGTAGTTCTACAGTGCACTGGTAAGATGCACATGATACACTTTAGTAATTCTTGTGTCAGATAAGGAGTCAGGCATATGCGTGGTAATCAGTACAAGGAGAGCTCACTGGATTTGATTATAAATGAGACCTTCGTCCAATGATGAAACATTGACTGAATTCAGTCGTACACCCTGGACTTTCGATGAATGTCAGTCGAACTCATTGATAAAATGTGTAAGAATATTTGCCTATGCTGCCTATGTAACCTATGAAAGAGTGGAAGTGAGCTTTTGATTTGTATTTTCGGGAACAGAAACAGAAACGTCTCATGTGGCGAAATCGTGGATATTTGGGAACCAATTGTTATGAACAAGGCCAGATTCCCTCAAAACATTTCTAGAATGCATCCCAGACACTCATTTGTTTGTCTTAGCAGGTGCACAGTGGATAATTCAGGAGTGATGTAGCTGGCCCAACCACAGTTTTAAACAAAACAAAATTTATTTGTGCGATTACCCAGCGAAACACAAACAAAAGGGAACAAAACATGGAATAACTTAATCTGTCCAAAAAAACCAATAAATTATCTCAACTTAATGATATTGTTCCAATTACCTGCAACAATCCCCATAAACATCCCTTTGCACAAAAATGAAACATCCAACACAGATTCTAACAGGAGAGTCGTCGGAGGGAGGGAGGATCAACATGGACCTGCTTCTTTTGTCCAGCAGCTTCACAACTGGCTGACAGCCATAAACCGCCAGAGTGCTTTCAAAACAAAGACCAAACCAAATAGAAACTGAGCTGGGAGAACCGATCACTTTCCCTTCATCGTGCAAGATCTTTTTTACCAACTGCATGTTTTCTGCCTACGGCAGTATTGGTTAGCTATAATTAAATTACACCCATTAAATCTGGGCCTCCCAAATTGTCTTGCATTTACAGACCCTGTAAAAAGAAACGAGGACAGCACAATCTTTTTTTAAAGGATCATCATCATCACATCGCTCCAGAGATATGTAATGTCCTTTTGCTTAAGATGTTTCAGGCTGATATGAACAGATTTTTGCTTATTCGTTGGTTCAGTGAATAAAGTAACAGTGTTAGGAAACATGCTTGGCGCAGACTTGTGTTATTTTCCAGATCAGGCTTTAGGTTTAGGATGCTCCTCACCATTTTCGTTATTTCCACATGTGCTTAAATGTGCATGTCTTTCTTTAATATTATTATTTTAAAAGTTATTTTACGATAATGACAATGATAATTTTATCTAAGTTTATTCAGAGCTCTAGTTTTTCGCTCTAAATAATTTATAACTTGGTATTTCATGTTCGTAAGCCTGCCAGCAACTTTATTCTGTATAATGTGTTTGCATTACTGATGGGTCTCTGCAGTTAAATTGTGGCAAGACTGTCGTATGTCAAATTTAGAATTGAGACTAATTAATGGTTCTGGATCAGTGGTGCTGGAAGAGCACAGCAATTCAGGCAGCATCCGACGAGCAGCAAAATCGAGGTTTCGGGCAAAAGCCCTTCATCAGGAATCAGGAATTAATTACCTCACTAATTAATGGTTGCCTAGAACCCTGCCAAGGAAAGTAACGTTGCTTTTGTTAACATTTTTAGTGAAATAGATGTTTTATTTGAAGAAACCAAGCGTTTCACGGCTGACAATAATGATACTAGACGATTTATTCCAGATTAATTTAATATATATATATTTTAAATCTCCATTTGCAACGAGGGGACAATGAGCTCCTGGCCACTGCGTCATAGTTCCAGCTCTGGAATTCTCTGCCTAAGTATCATGACCACTGCACGGTCGTTGGTATTGTTTCTCCCTTTGTTTATTTATTGTTTTCACAAACACGAATTTGGTGAGTTACAATGAATTTAACTGACACGAAATATTTCAAACAAACGTATACTGCGATTGTAAATGTTAAAGGGAGAAATTGCATGTCTTGAATGAACCTAAGATATTTGCATGTCAGTGCTTATGTTTCGATATGCAAGTGAATATGTTTGCATTTTAAGAAGATGATATCTATTTCATTTCATGCAGTTTGCGAAAGGTTAGCAAGATCTCGAAGAAAAAGAGAGACAGCTTCTGCTACTACAACTGGTCCAAGCTATGATAACCCAACTTTCATTAACGAACCTTCACGTGACGTGATGACACCAGAGTGAAATTTGAAGATTAATCACTAATACAGACTCACTAGATTGCATTATAACAAAAAAAAACTTGCTGGCAAACTATTATTTTCTTCCCATTTTCAGGGAGATTAGCTTGGACGGAAAATTTCAAAAAGAAATACCATATCATGTGGAATGAGAAGAATGCACTGTTTGGACTCCTTAAGATTGATGCCTTGTCACTGAAGCTGCTTGAGGCAACATTTGTTTGACAAACCTTTGCTGAGATGCACTCTAACAGTCTGAATTAGGACAAGTCTCTGCAAAGGAGAATGTGGCAAATAAAGATTGCGACAACTTGCTCCACATACCAATTTTATTTTAATTAATGAAAGAAAGGAAATATAAAGCATCAGTATTTTATCTTTAATTGCTAAGACAGTTCTCCATCATATGACTTCTAGGATACATAATTCATCTACAAATATATCTGACAAGTGGTAGTGCAGAATATATTTATGTATTTTTTCACAATTGATCCATTGATTCAGATGTTTCGTTATAGATTTTTAGTTTTCAATTATCACACTTTTCAATGACCAGCAGGTCATGGTAACACTGAAGTTTGACTGTTCGCAATCGAGAGATTACTGAGCATCAACAGTTACCTTTCGTTTGCCAAATTAAAGCGCATAATCCTCTTTTAAATTTGGTATAATGCTTCAGCAAGATTTGATGATCAAAGCAAACGAATCAAGTTGATCAGTTCGTGCCCATTAAGTCACCCTTTTGCAAACTGCAAACCACACAAGTTGCCATGTACACTCAATTAAATTTGAAAATAAAACACACATATCTAAGAATAGCACTTTTATAATTTGCTAAACGGTTCAAAACGGCATAGATTCTGGACACAGTACCTTGCAGGTTTCTCCAGATCAAAAACCTCAGAGACCATGCACGCCTTTTAAATTTAGGCATCACATACAAAAAAAAATCAATTTATTTCATCGAACTTTTGTGACATGTATGATACACACTTACTGAGGAGAAAATAGAAGGAATATGCATTGATTACTTCAAATCGAAAAGGATTGGATTTAATTTAGGGGAACGACATATTAAAGAGACAGTTGAGACTGATTCTACACATTAGAGGAGTAAGTATAACATGTCTCAGTATAATATGTCTCAACCATATATAGCTTCTAATTTCGAAATCTTCATAGAACCATTGCTTTCTGCATCTGGTAAATGCTCTATTATGAAGTAGTTGTGTGCCTCCTGTCGTGAACAGAGCTTATGACATTCTTAAAGAATATTACGAGGGGCATAACATATTTTCAAGAATCTCTGCTCGTTCAACATGTTTCATATTCATTGCGTTCAGGGAATAGGGAACAGGGAACGGGGTGAACACATTAGATCAATGTATGGATTAATTACAATCATTTTACATTTGATTTTGACAATTTATGTACTTCCAAAGTCATGTTCAATTGGATATTCCAAAAGGATGGCATTGCAAATTTTTAAAAAATCAGAACATATATCAATCGCTTTGAGTAATTCATTTAAACTTTTAGGTTGAATTTTCATGGATTACTAGTAGTTCATTCTGACGGTGACATTTCTTATCGATAATGAGTGCATTAAAAATACTTCAGTAACTTAGGCGGGTATTAAATTTGCAAACTTTTGTTGTCATATACTTAACCAAACTCACCATAGATAAAGCAATGACTCAAAACGTCATCATGCAGCATTTGATAACTGAAACCTGTTTTCATAAATTCTGATCAGCACCCGTTTGTGTTCTGAACGGTAAACATTTTCAAACAATTCTCCTGGAAACTAAGGAATGACAGTTTACCTAAAAATCATATCATTGCACCTTTCTGTCGATGCTTTCCATTGAAAGCCACTTCAAATATTATAGCCTATTTTTCATGTTATGTGCTTTATTAATTGGTATCAATCAGAAATAATATTCAAAAGAGTGATGGCTGTGAATCAACAAAGACAACATAACAATTATTCTTAAATATTTCTCGCTATGATTTTGCAATTGAGTATTCAATGAACGAAGCCGCTGTGACTTAAACAGTAATTTAGAGGACTTTGCAAAACCTTTATTTTGAATTGAAATAAAGTGCACAGCTGAACTACTTTTGCATGTCACTATATTCTATTAAATTTCTGTCACTACACTGGGCACGATATTTGCAAAAGACAATCTAATTCCTGTTGGATAACAGAGACTAATCAAACACACGTTAGCCAAAACGAAGCAAGTTGCATTAAAAAAATCTGTCAACGTCATTTTCGAAAATTAAAGTGTTTGGACTGTTTGTTCATGAGAAATGTGGAATTCTTGTGGGCATCATAGAAAGGAACACCACACGAACTGTTCAAGCGAAATAAAAACAACAACCGAAAACAGCCATAATAATCACAACATTATAACATGAATGATTTTTAAGTGGATATCATTTTGGAAATATTCCCATACTCTAACAACAAACAAAAACGATGTTATCGTTTTTGACATTTCAAAATAAGTTCAAATCCTCCCATGGGACATTCTGTTATTAGAAATTAAGGGGTGAAAGTGAATTAAATCCAACATAAGGCAACCGAATAAGCATTAACAATTTATACAAAAGAGAAACTAAAGCTGGCATATTTGACTTTTTGTGATAAGCAGTAAATGCCTGCTTACCGAATGATATCCACATTGTCTTGAACCGAATGCAAAAAAAAAATCTGTTTTATCTGAATTAATCCGCAAGGGATGAAGCAAGCAACTGTTTGCCGGAATACTTGGAGTCAAGGAAGTCAAATAAGGGAAACTGAAATCTGCTTTGCGTAGTGATAACACATCACATATCCAGTTTGGTAAAATTGTTGCGCAGGGAGTGATATTCGAATTTTATGAGAAATATGGTGAAGGTGAACACAGTGACAAGGATGTAGCCCATTGCATTCATAAGTCTAAAGAAGAAACATCAACCGAGATGGACACAGAAGAAATGCTATAAATGAAACGCAGGTACATGTACAGGTACAATTTCATCAAATTCGGTGCATTATGTTTCTGGAACAGATGTAATTGTCCCAGTTTCCTGATTCGCAATTATCAAATAGTGAACATTGTTTGTTATGCTCGTATAGTAACTGGACATTTATTTAAGTGCTGTATGACAGAGCTGACTATTTTAGCTCACTAAATTTTAGAATTGGCTGTTCTGTATCAGTCTACTGAGGTTTGCGTTCTCTGCACAGACTGGAGAAGAAATTATCGTGTGAAAAATGGTTGCGGTCTTCATGTCCATGCAGCTGCTGTGATATCACATAAAGTAACATCTCATCTCCAAATAAGAATGGAGAACTCCAAAGGTGATAATCTATACTTTATTAGTTCTGACACTTGAAATAAAATTGCATCAAATAACTAGACAACAACAATCAATGCCTCGCCAAAACTGAAATGGAAGATTTGACTCTTGTTGTTGAAAACGTTGTGGAGAAAATGGTGTCTACTCTGAAGGGTTGATTCCACTTGAAAGACACTGGGGCCAGTTTTGTTAGCACTGCATAACTGGTTGTAGAGAGGATTTAACGCAAAATTTTCAGTGCATGCATCAAATTTGAGAAGACATGTCAAATCAAAGTGCTACATAAAGCCAAATGATTATTAGTACAAGACATATAATGTGACAGGAAGAAACAAAAAATGAAAATTGTTAGTAAACCAACATATGACATCAGTCCTTATCAAAAGTAACTGAAAGATTAATAAAACTAAAGGCCGTGTGCCAGCATGATTACAATATTGAAAATTACATATGTAATGCAGCAAATATATATTAAAAGTTTAGTCGTGATTGCACATGGTTACACAAAGAATTATAATAGGTATTGATTATTGGACACGACATATAAATACGAAATATAAACACTAGGAAAGGTTGCTGTGGTTCTGTTTGCCGAGCTGAAAATTTTTGTTGCAAACGTTTCGTCCCCTGTCTAGGTGACATCCTCAGTGTGACAGCCTCCTGTGAAGCGCTTCTGTGGTGTTTCCTCCCCTGTCCCTGCCGCTTCCGTTTGTCAGTTTCAGCTATCCGCTGTAGTGGCCGGTATATTGAGTCCAGGTCGATGTGTTTGTTGATGAAGTTTGTGGATGAGTGCCATGCTTCTAGGAATTCCCTGGCTGTTCTTTGTTTGGCTTGCCCTATAATGGTAGTGTTGTCCCAGTCGAATTCAAGTTGCTTGTCTTCTGCGTGTGTGGCTACTAAGGATAGCTGGTCGTGGAGTTTCGTGGCTAGTTAATGTTCATGGATGCGGATCGTTAGCTGTCTTCCTGTTTGTCCTATATTGTGTTTTGTGCAGTCCTTGCAGGGGATTTTGTACATTACATTAGTTTTGCTCACGCTGGGTATCGGGTCCTTCGTTCTGGTGAGTTGTTGTCTGAGGGTGGCTGTTGGTTTGTGTGCTGTTATAAGTCCTAGCCACGAAACGCCGTGACTAGCTATCCTTAGTAGCCACACACGCAGAAGACAAGCAACTTGAATTCGACTGGGACAACACTACCATGATAGGGCAAGCCAAACAAAGAACAGCCAGAGAATTCCTAGAAGCATGGCACTCATCTACAAACTCCATCAACAAACACATCGACCTGGACCCAATACACCGGCCACTGCAGCGGACAGCTGAAACTGACAACCAGAAGCGGCAGGGACAAGCCAGTATAAATGCCGGAGGAAACACCACAGAAGCGCTTCACAGGAGTCTCCCAAGCACTGAGGATGTCACCTAGACAGGAGACGAAACGTTTGCAACAAAAATTTCCAGCTCGGCGAACAGAACCACAACAACGAGCACCCGAGCTACAAATCTTCACCCAAACTTTGAACTAGGAAATGTTTTCAGATACGTTTGCTTGTTTTTGATGTTATAAGACTAAACAAAGGGATGACCATAGTTTAGAAAACAATAATTGAAAAAACGTTAATAAATTACAAAGTCAAATATTCACTTTTGGGATTGGAGCCATGGGTCACTCTTAGTAAATATTTCGTATCGAGGAGAAAAATGGAATTAGCAGCCAGAGGCTGTCAGAAGACCACTGCAGCAAAGGTTAGATGAATCTTCCGTGCTAAATTGCCAGTAGTGCCCAGGGATGTGTAGGTTACGTGCATTTGTCAGGGGTAAACGTTGGGGAAAGGGGCTGGGTGGGTTACTCTTTGGAGGGTCGGTGTGGACTTGTTGGGCTGAAGGGCATGTCTCTCCACTGTAGATGTTCTATAATTGGAGGAGATTTTAAGCTGCATGGCAAATGGCAAATCGAGTGGGCAGATATGTCCCAGAAAATGATATCATGGAAACTTTGCTGAATAGTTTCTCAGTGAAGCACATTCTGAAACCATATAATATTTACATTGTCCTAGACACGGTATTGCACAGCAAAAAATGAGTAAGTCATTGTTGAACTGTAAAGGAGTCCTGAAACAATACCAATGACCTCACCAAGAAGTTCATGAACTAGTACATTTTCTAGAAATAGTCTTTCTGACTGGCATATCTCCCCATATTTCAACATCAAAGATTAACATGACCCATCTCTTAATGCTGTAACATCATAACGTGATGCTCCTTGCTTACAGGAGTAAAAATTACCTTCGCAAGTAAATAGTTTATGAAGATCCGGCCCTTCCTGCTTAACCAAACGTCAACCAGGTTATCGATTATGGTGCAGATTTTTAGCTTCTACTTTGCTTTCCTTTTCCCCTTCAACACTTTTACTGCCTGATCCTGTTCTCCGTACTCCATCTTCCCAGTACTTCTTCTAACCCAACAACAGTATGATTTCATGTGGCCACTCATTGCATTGAAAAGATTGAAGCTTTTTAACTTCTCTTCCCCCTCCTTGGTTTCAGGTTTATGCTCTGGTAAGATATCTTTATTTTCTTCACCGAGATCTACTTTTCACTTCTTGCATGAGGATTTGTCATTTTCTTAATTTCTGTATCTCACAGATTGAAATTGATGTTGGAAGCGAATTTTGATTTATGAACATACTCATGCTCATGCATTTCAGCTGCTAGCCCTTACCATTTTAACACTCTGCTCTTCCACATGAGTTCTCACTATTTCAGAAAGTTAGGTTTTGAACTCTAAAATTATAGTTTCCTTATGTTTAATCTAACTTTAATGCCCTTTCAAAATTTCTTTGTTTGATCCTTTCTAACTCACATTTGTTTAACCAAAATCCTTCCTTAGGTTCCTGAAACGTTGTTTCTAGTCTTCATACGCACTCAAGATGACTTTCTTCTCCTCCACATAGTACCAACTTATCTGTTCTGATAGTAATGCAAATTCATAATTAGGTCTAATGTCAACTTTGTTTGGATCAACAAAACCCACACAATCACTGGTTACTTCATTTTTTTAGTCATTTTCTCAAATGAGATGAAAATATCTTCTGCACCCTTCTAATGAAATTTAGGCAATGCTTGCATATATTTAATGAGATCCCCACCAGGCCTTTGACTGCGATGAGTTTGGTCATCCTCACTATCTTCCTCACTAAGCATACCTTTCAAGTTCCCCTCCAATGTTTCAGGTTGGCTTTCCTGCTTAAGTCAAATAGTGTGATGCTGGAATAGCACAATCAGTCAAGCAGCATCCAAGGAACAAAAGAGTCGACGTTTCAAGCATCAGCTCTTCACCAGGAATGTTGGGGAGGCCCAGGACAGCTGAGAGATAACTGGGAGGGGTCAGGCTAGGGGGGAGGTAGCTGATGATGCAATAGTTAGATGGAGGTGGGTGTAATGGCGATAGATCGGATTGGAGGTAGAGCGGATAGGTGGGACACAAGATGGACAGGTAGGACAGATCAAGAGGGTGGTGCCGAGTTGGAGGGTTGGATCTATGATAAGGTGGGGAGGCGTGATAAGGAAACTGCTGAAATCAACATTGATCCCTGTGGCTGGAGGGTACCAAAGTGGAACTGCAGTCCTCGTGTTGTCCTGTCCTGTCTAAGTTCCAATTTATGATTCAAACTCCGCCCCGCTTTATTTTTGTTTTGCTTGGGCCTTTCTTTATTGTTCTTTTTCCTATGTCTTTGACCATAATTCAAACTGTTTCATTTCTTTTTCTTGTTCAAGCTGCCGTATCTACAATTGCCTTCTAGCTATTCACATAGATTCCGACAGCGTTTCAAGCAAATTTGAATATCGTCCTATTTCTGCAATTATATTGCTTTTCCTCATGGATCAATGCAACTCCAACTCCAGTTTGTCTGTCAGTTTCAACAGTTTTCCGTTGCTTACTTTTAGTAAAAACCAAAAAGTCACTTATTTCAAAACTACAAACACTTGGAGACAGTAAGGAGCCATAAATACGTCAAGCACAGTTTAAATCAACCGAATTCAGCATCCCGAACAAAAGACACTAGCATGTACTACTCGATTCCTTTGACTGCAACGACATGAAACCCAAACTGGAAAGATCGAATCAATCCTAACAGGAGGCCCCAGTCTGGTTTGGACCTGTTCAGATCCTGTCAAACATTTCACGAAGGTAGCCTAGATCGCAACTTTAGTTTGAATCTTAAAGGCAGATGTGACGTGGATATTCAAGGTGTGATGCAATTAGTCAAACCACTCGGCTTTAAGCAAAATAGTGTTTGATTAAACACTAGACTTGAAACACGAACAAAAATAAACATAGTTTAGAATAACTTAACTAACTATTGGAAACCTTAACTCTCCTGACACCATAACTTCAATAAGGAGGTCTTCAATTTCTGGAACATCCCATCAACACACGCCGTGACAAAAGGTAAAACCAAACACAGTTTCTGACAGGTAAGAGAAATTACAGAGAGAGAAAAAAACAAGAACCATATGCTGAAATATGAAACTTTCTTGCTCTCAGCCGATTCTCTGGCTGACACAACTAAACAAAGGAGAAAAAATATTGAACTGGGAGAACTAGCCACACCACTGCTATTTTAAACCACGGTCTTTATAGACACCTCAGCATCTCTGCCTTTACAAACTTTATTAAAAGAAAACAAGGAAAAATATCTTGTTCACGTGACAGCATCGTTGTGATGCAATAGTATTTTTTCTCCTTGACCTCAAACTACACTCTGTTATCGCCTGAAACCATCTAATAAATCTCTTCTGCATCCTCTCTAGAATTTTTAATTTCTTATGAAAATGGATTTTCGAAACCTGAATCAACATACCAGACATTTTCAAGTTGATTTTTCACGAGGTTTGCAGTTGAATAACGATTTTTGACGTCTTTGCAAAGCATTATTTAGATTGTGCAAAGAAAACCCTGCAGATCTCTCAGCGCGGTTATAACAGACTAAAGAGGTATTGCGAGATGGTGTCTGAAGGGCAAAGACTGGAGAGGAAGAGATTTTCTCTGTGATATGTTTGAGATAGACTAAATGAAAGATGTCATCATATGATGAATGATTGACCAACTATTACTAATTAACTGATCCATTATATCCAGTATCTAAAACACACAATTGGCAAAATTCAAATTCAGACAACAGATTGTTTCACATGCAGCTCTCCAGTCGTGGAGTATAGAACTTCAAAAGTCAGCTCTGACACCGAGCAAAAACTGCAGCTTTCAACTGCGGCAAGGAGACCTGTGGGAACTTTTTCACAACCCTAGTCGCTTCTGCTGAAAGCTAACTAAAAATCCTGATTCTGTGGGAGCTTGACCAAACCCACTCAGGATTTATTGTTCAAAAATCAAAAAAGAAGTGCAGCCACTCTAGCTGATTACTTTACTGGCTGACTTGCTAAGCGACTCAACACCTCTAAGTCAAAACCTCTTTCAAACAAAAGTACAAAATAACTTCGTAAGGCCACTGATTTGTCACATTGCCTCCGTTGATAAATTAACTACCAAATATGAGAAATGTCTCAATTTTAAAAGAAATCCTTAGTTTTACGTTATTAATACAAAATACATATACACTACATTAGGTTTAATCAAGCAAGCATTCATTCAACAGTCTATTTCAGTCCAACTTTTATTTCTGCCACTGAGTGAGGCTACCTTCTGTCATCCCAGTTGTGATACCACGTAGGCAAATACGCTGCCTCTCCTGCCACATCATAATTTTCAAATGATTTGCTGGTGTAGTCTGATCCACTAAACAACCTGGATTCTTCTGCAAACGTTAAGGGTTTAGAATTAGAATATACAACTGTATCAGACACGTCGTTCATAATATAATTGTTGAAATTTTGCAACGCCACAGCAATCTCGAGGTTTCCTTCTGAATCATGGAACAATTCTGTTGATGATTATTCAATTTTCTGAAAGGAAAAGCCAATATATCTTTCAATCTTCTCGTCAACGTCTTGCAAGAGCACATCACCAACATACACATCAGTGGCATCATTAGCCACGTTGATTGGCTTTGCATAATTAGGTATACCTAACATTGAAGAGTAGATAACATAACTGTCAGGCTGTCAAGTTCATTCCGGCAGTTCACGGATCACTTTGGCTTTCTGCTCTTTGAATAATCAAGCATTATGTGAGAACGTTGCCACTTTAACAAGGTTATTTAGTGATTTTATTTTCAAGAGGGGTCATAAAGGCAGAGGTGCTGATCTGTCAGGATGTGGCTGTGAGGGACTGGCGAGTTCTCCTAGCTTTTTTAAAAATCTAGTTTGGTTTGTTTTAGCAGGCTGTTAGAATTTGCTGATAGTAGATAAGCTGTTACTGTGAAAAAACTTCCATACTTCAATGGATGTTTCTTGCCTGACTCTTCTCTTGGCAATCTCTCCTACCTGTAAGAAGCTGAGTTTGAATTTACCATTTGCAAAGCGGTGTGATTTTGGGATGTTGAGGGTATTGGAAGGGCTCCTGCGTTAATTTGCGATTTCGGGTTGGTTGGGTTTCCACATAGTTAAGTTCTTCTAAATTCTGTTTTCTTTGTCTGGGTTTCAGCTGTAATGCGAAAACAAATTTAGTTTTCCTAAGCTGAGTGGTTTGACCAGTTGCATCAATCCAGTGACATCTAATTTACATCTGCCTTTAAATTAAGAAAAAGTCAGGGTCTGGCCTACCTTCTTAAACTGTTTGGAGGGGGACTGGCCTGGCGCAACTCAGGAGGATCAATTACACTGCAACTTCCAACTAAAACAACAGTTAATTCCCAAATCATATTTCTGCGCTCTTAGCCGATGTTGGGGGAACCTCCCCAATAACCTTTTTCTTCACATCCGTGGAGCCATCTGTGTATATTCAACGAAATGGCCTTGGAATGAGAATTGGACTTTTGCAAACTGATTGTTAGCCAGGTTCATCACCAGACCAACATCCCAATTGGATTGAACAATCCCAATGGATGCTGAAAATTTTCTTTCAAAGCGTGACTAAAGGTCACCAGTTCATTGGCGTACAAGACAAACTTGGGCAAAGCAGAAATCAGTTTGTCTTTGAAATGTGCTGCCGCATTTTGCATCTGAAATAGAGCGCATGTAAATTGTCGAGAGTGTGGTGCTGGAATAGCACAGCGGGTCAGGCAGCATCTGAGGATCTGGAGAATCGACTTTTGAAACATCAATTCTCCTGCTCCTTGGATGCTGCCTAATCGGCTGTGCATTTCCAGCATTACACTATTAACTGTGACCTCCAGCATCTGCAGTCCTCACTTTCTCCATGTATTTAAATTGGCCTGGTCCATTCGGTGTCCCAAAAACCAAAACTGTTTTTGGTCCTCGGAGTAAATCCAATTTAAAAATATTGGTTGCCTGTCCAACCTTCTCGAACAAATTTTACAGGCATGAGGTGGGGCATGAAACAGATTTTGCAAATGCATGACTTTGCAATAGTCCACATGTAATCATTGTGTACCATTTTGTTTTGGCACCATTACAATGTGTGAACTTCATGCACTGTAACTCACTTTGATTACATTGTCTTTGAACATGCATTCAATGTATTTTTGAACTTTTGCAAAGTTTAGATGGTTTGGCGAAATGTATGTTGCTTACATGGAATTGCATTTCCTAATTCTATGTCCTATGTAATTAGATTGCTACTTCAAAACGTATTTTCAAAAATCTCCCCAAGTGATTGGAATAAATCTTTCAGGTCATCTCGATTTTTCTTTGGAAGGCAATTCAGTAATTTATTCTGATTTTTGAGGACTTCTTTATTATGCAATTTAATTTGGGGATTGTAAAATTCAGAATCACTTTACCTTGGTTATTCACTCAGCTTTGTAATGAATAACAGTCCCCCTTTAGTTTCCATGTGCAATTAATACAACATTTCAGCATATTCTCGTTAACAAATCTCTGAGATTTCGTTTTATTTGGCTTTCTTATCAAATAATTCACTTTATTCAATTTATTTTAGTTTTTATAGTGCCCAATTAAAATTGCTTTCACAAAGCTAAAACTAGAATTTCAGATTTCTTGTCTGCTTACTCTAATATCCCGGGCTGTGTTACCTTTAGGTGTTGCCTAGCCAATTCACCAGCCAGAATTAATCTTTCCCTAAAATTTGTGGTTTCCAAATATGTGGTTTCTGAATTCTAACACACCAATTTCTTTCAGTGGTTCTCTCAATTCATGCTAAGAATAATACATAAATATTTAATTTGGTAAATTTATTTGATGGACCCTTAATTGCAAAAAGTAGAAATGTATTTCTTTTATCACAATCCCCTGTGTATTTCCAATACTTCAACATAAACTTTACATTTTGATGACACCGTTCTGTGCTATTCTGGATTGTATGCAATCGGATTGAATCGTGTTTTCCCTAAGCTCACTATGACTTCCGTGAATAATTTTATTGTGGGATTTGCCCACTAATCAGATTGCATCTCTGCAGATAAACTGTATGTATTTATAAAAAGGACAAATCTTCCAGAATGCTTTTAGTTATGATGCTCCGTAATGGAATGACCTTTGGACATCTCGTGAACAAAACCAATATGGTTAACAGCGATTGATTTCCTTTTTTTTCGTTTTAGATCGGGGACCTACGTAGTCAATTAAGTCCCTTGCAAAAATGTCCTCTAAATGCGGGAATGGGTATGAGTTGGTTTTATCAGATCCTGAGGTATTCAAATTATCTGATATGTGTGACATGTATGGCCAAATTGAAACGTATCCTCATGCAGTTCAGGCAAAAAAAGATGTTTTGTGGGTTTTAGCTTGAGTTTTCGTGAATTCCTGTGAACTCATGTGCTACTGTCATTTTGTTTCTTTAACCAACCGGTAATAAAAGAACCACAGAATCCTTACCGTGTGAAAACAGGTCATTAGGCCCAAAAGGTCCAAAACAATCCTCCAAAGAGTATCCCACACAGACCCATTCTCCTCAGGTATTAGTCCACGTTTCCCATGAGTATTGCGCCTAACATACACACACCAGATCAATATGGGCAATTAACCATGCCCAATTCACCCAACTTGCACATCTTCGGATTGTGGGAGGAAGCCTGAGCACCCAGATGAAACCTGCACTGACACAAAGAGAATGTGCAAACTCTACACAGACAGTCGTCGGAAGCTGGAATCAAATTCGGTTCCCTGGTGCTGTGAGAAAGCATGGCTAACTACTGAACCACCACACCACCCATGAACATCCTGAACTTCTCATTTCTCATTCCACTGAATACGTGATCATCTCCATTTCCTCAAGAAGACGTCATTTTAAGCAAGTAACATTTTGGGCTACATCCAAACACTTTTTCAGTGTGTGCATTTTGGTACATTTCTTTAAATTTTCACCTTTCTGTTCTCATTCAGTTGTTTTCACTGAACTAAAAATGTCCACTGCATCCTTTATTTGTTTTTGCTTATTTTCTCTCAACCATTTGAGCAAATAGAATCGCTGATAAATGAACTTCAACTTCCTTAACTTCTGTTGTTTGATTTTTGCTCTTGCTTCAACCTGTGGCTTTCTGATCTGGTTACCACATAGTCAGAAAAAGTCCCAGGACACAGTTGCTCTATTACTTCTGTTCCCTGGCTTTCCAAAGTAGACTTCACATCTATCAGTGATCCAGCTGTATTATCACCAAAGACAGATTGAACTGTTGGAATTAAGAATCTTTCTATAACTCATCCCACGACTTCAAAATTTGACACCGGATTATCCAACCTCACTGTATATAATGGCACATGTTTTCTCACCAAGAATTTCACATTTTACCAAATTCTCTGGCAATAATCCTGACGAATTACATATCTCCTAATCTCTCAGAATCTCAAATTGCCTTTTGTCATACTCTGAAAATTCTTAACCTGCTGCTCTTGGAAAAAATGAGTTTAACTTACCCTCACAAATAAATTCTTTAACATGGAGTGACTCTTACTGCTCACTAACCCCTGATGAGTTTGTACATTCTGGTGCAAGTTTTCAGCTTCCACTTTGCTCTCCTTTGTCATTTACGAGGTCACACTCGCTCAACAAGTTTTCCCGTAAACCTCTTCCAAAGTATTTTTTCTTAACCGCCAACCCTGCGAATTCATGTTGTCGAATTTATCTCAGTGAAAACACCTAAGATTTTTAACTTCTTTCCCCCATCACTGGTTTCCCTTTTACCTTGTAGTGAATTGGCTTTACTATCGTCAATTCGATCTCCTTTACCCTTACCACCCGAGAACTTCGTTTTTTCTCCGACCTATTACTGTCCCAGATTGAAATTGACGTCGGAAGCCAAACTTTGATGGATGAACCAACACATAATCCACAGCCTTTTCCGCTGCTAATCCTGCCGTTTTAACTCTCTTATCTTCCAAACTAATCCTTTCTACCCAAGGAAGTGGAGTTTTGAACTCCAAAATAATTGTCTAAGAGCGTTGCATGTTTGACTTATTTTGAATGCCATCATCTACCTATCAAAGTTACTTTGCTGAACCGCTCAAACTTAATGTGCATTTGAACACTTTGTTGGCATCTAGTAACACCTCTGCACTAAAGGTGATATTTTTCGTCTCATTATACTCTCGAGATATCTCCTCTGATATTGATGCAAAGACCTTACTAGCTCAACCTGCCAATATTATTTGGATCAACAATATTCACATTGGCCATTTCATTTGTTTAGCCACTTTCTCGAATGCAAGCCAAAAGGCAACTCTTGGACACATTTCAACAGATGGTCACTGGTCCTTCAGCTACGATGGATTTGCTCATCATTAGTACCCTTTAGTGTGGTGGGCGGTGGTCGCCTTTGTTATTTGGAACTGAGAACACCATCGTAAACTATTCAGAGGATAGCCTAGGCCCTAACATTTTCTCACTTTAAAGGTAAATATAAAGCGCTGCATTCCAGTTGATATTCAATTAGGCAAACTACCGGATTTAAATCAAAACACACTTTATTCTACCATGAAAGCTAAAATATAATAAAATAATTAAGGAATTAGTATGACATGACTTTATTGTAAAATGTAACAGAAGAATATATAATATAATTATTATTAATTAAGCATGCCAACGAAGTAACACTCCACAAACACACCCTTGGCAAAAGGCAAACTCAGAAAACTCCAGAGAGAGAATCCCAGTTTTCAACCACAGCAAAAAAGACATGTGACAGTTTGTTTTAACAATGCTAGCAGCTACTGCTGAAAGCTTACTGAAAATATTGATTCTGTGAGTGTTTGACCACACCCACTCAAGCTGCTTCTATTGTTCCAACTTAAAAAAGAACCCAAGACCCTCCAACTGTTTGCTTTATTCGCTTTCCGACTGGACTTCACTTGAAACCTCTTAAAAACATATAGCTGTGTAAAGCCAAACAATCGTAATAGTGGGTGAAATAGCAATCAGTAAAATTAAAATAAAATCACATAGCCCTCATTATAAAGAGACAATGTTATTTTCCTTTATTTTAACTTAGTTTTGAATATTCTTTTCATTTGTTTCAATAAGCCACACTCTCGTGTAATCTTGATTAGATAGCAATGTCTTTCTCTATTCACACACACAAAATCAATTATCATACACGTCCCACATTGCTCTTTGAAATGTTAAACTGTTTGTTCATCCAATTGTATCAACATTCATACAGTAAGATTCTATTTCTGATTCCTATTATCTCTGAATGAAATGATGGTGAACAATCTTCTTGTAATCGCTGCAGTCAATGGGGTGTTGTTGAATTAGCGTTACTCTCTGGATTGTGATCCAGCATTTTAATTTGCAATTCACATTGGTCTGTCCCTCAGAGGAGGAAGTGCTTGTGGGAGTAATCACATGCATTACCGGCACTAGCTCTTCTGAAAAATCGAAATCATTTTTCAGAAAGTGCAGTCGACAAATGTCGGTGAGTTCCTACTGTGCTATTGTTAAGGGATCGACTGGTTAACGTTCTTGATAGAATGGCATGTGGCTGGATGTCTTGACCAGTATTGCGTCGATCTTTTTGAATATAACAGAAGTGTAGACAAATGTCAAAACCATCTATGTGCGCCTTGAAATGGTAATGGGGACAGCCTTCAAACTATTTGAACACAATCTATTTTTTTACGGTACAATTATTAACCTTAAACATATTCATGATGCCACAGTACGTGCATGGTGCAGCTTTATTTATGTTCAGTGGTAATTTGAATGAAAGTAAAAATTGGAGATTCAGCGATTGCAACATCAGCACAGTTGTTTGATTTGCTGCTTTACTTTATCCAGTTCTAGGATGACAGCGTTACTGGCTAGGCCAGCTATATTTCCGATCACTACTTTGTCAGTGGACAGTTAAGAGTCAAAACATGATGCTGGATTTTCGAGTCACATGGAGGCCAGCCCTGGCAAGGATGGCAGATGCTTTCCATCACAGAAAGTAGTGAACAAGATGGAGTTTTCCCCTACCAACAGTTTCATCATTAGCTATAATTAGAATCTGAATTCTAGACTTGCATTCCAACCAATTTCTATGATCTTCCCTGGTAAGATTTGAAGGCAAATCCATAAACCATTACCTGGATCGAATTATGAGCCAGTGACAACATTACTTGGCAAGCCCCTCCGTCCATTTGAGATTGTTATTCCATGGCACCCAATGAGGCAAATGTTGTTTGGCATCTGTATGTCCAATTCTGGGTGTTGCCCAAATTTTATGCATGTCTGATGGTTTGCACTGGTGGTGAAAACTGTGCAGTTACCATTGAGTGTGACAATTATTTACGTTAGGAGATATGGAACTGATGAGACAGATGAAAACAAATCGGGTGTAGGAGACAAAGCAGACATTCGTTTCAAACTCCGCTTCACTCTGCTTTTCCAAATGATTATTTCATCCACCTTGAAAGAAGTGAAATTGCTGGGCTGCTGAATCGGGTTCATTATTTGAGTCTGTCATGAACTTGCATGTAGATAGCAGAATAATGTCACCGACTGTCACGTTTGCCTCCCAAAGTATATTTCCACAGTTCAGCGCATGCTGAAACTTCTTCTTTGCCTTGGATGCTCCAGATCTCATGATCCCAATGCTTTAATCTCTGGCCTCCATCATTGTTTTCTTTACTGGTGAGGTAATACATGTGAGGTCTCTCTACATATTTCTCATCATTATTCCTCTTCCCCTCCACACCATATTTGTCCTCAGCCAGCTGCATTGTTTGCAAGTCAAGTCTCGTCTTCATGATAACATTATCGAGGTTTACAGGTCATTCCAAAAGTGTAGTTTTCCCAACTCTGCAAGAACAGCCTGTCTAGCATCATAAATTTGAAGAAGTCCAATCAGGTGAAATTCTTCTAATTTATGCATTACATTAAGTTCGGAATAGAAATGCCGTATTATCATCACAGTATTCAAAAAAAACTCTATAGGAACCATGGAATGATATGCATAATGTCGAGGTTATTTTTCAATCAGTAAACGCTGACTCTCAGGTATCCACTGATCCAGAAACATGCAGGAACACCACATAATATGCACCTGAATGATCTCCACAGATGATTACCCTATTGGATCCATTGCCAACTGTCATTATGAAGAGACTTTGACTTCCAGGAGCATTCACCACGCTACATTAAATTACTTCAAGCTTTCACATACCGACCAGATTGCAAATTTACTGAAGAAAATGGAAATAATTGCTGCATTCTCAGATCTTCTCAGTCAGCTGCACAGATCCACATAGACATCATTATCATCTCGCCCTGATGCATCCTACTTTCTCTGTTCTCTGTGGACAGCCTTACGGTCAGTGCTTCCTTTCCAACTTCATCCGTGGTGCCCAACAATAAACAATGCCCTACTCGCCGACAACATTCCAGCACTTAGTTATGTCATCAACCTAGTGTCAATGCTTCATCAATGCATAGTGACATCCACCACTCTGTGTTTCTTCCAAATGCACGCGACCTTCACACTGATGCCAGTGTCAATAGGTTGCAGTTGCTGTTGGAATATAGATGACTGGAACACTGGGTGTTTTGGAGGACTGAGGTCAGGTGTGAGCATTTTTTCCCCGAGAGTGACAATGCATGACTCTAGTGATTAGGCTTGATGGAAGGCTTTTTAAAATCTGCAGGAAATTATAAGAAAGAAACGAGAGAAAGTTTCCTGACAATCGCTGACATCAGACCATTTGCACGATTTTTGGACTTGGCAGAAAAAAGGAAGCCATCGTGTTGCCAATCACCCACTTACATTCCCGAAACTGCATTGTGGAAGTAACTTATTGATGCATTGATTGGCGAATGCCTCTCCACAAAGAGCTTATTTTGTGTCACTCCTTCTTCCCCAAATACAATAGATGTTAAATCAGACATGAAAAGGATATATTGGACCATAAGCTCACTGAGAACCTCAGAGAATTCAGTAGCTTTTTCCTTGGTATCTATTCTTACCAAGCGATCTCTATTTCACATACCATACAGGACTTGCTATCAGGCACTCTAATTTCAAATCTGGACATCAATTACATTTCAGATCGAATTCTGGCCATTTTATGTGAAACGCTTAAAACTTGGTATTGAGTTACTAGAAACACTTTTCTGCCCCGCCAAATTCATGATTAGATAATAACAGGAGGAGCTTGGCTAAGTTTCTCTGCTTTTAGCAGTTTTTGGGCTGAGTAACTATTTGGAAACAAAGATATTTCAATTCCGAATGCCCGAGTTTTCCGGCTTCTGCAGCAGAACAGTTTCACAAGGGCGACATTTTACCAAAGAGAAAAGCCGACAGCAGACTCAGGCTGGAAAATTGGAGGAGACTTCCGAGATTTAAAAAAAAAGATCATGAACTGAGCGTAATGTCGATCTTGCAACTGCTCCTGAGCTGCAATCTTTCTTGTAGATTTCTGTTGATTTTTATATGTCAGAAACATTTTTAAAATCAGTTATGGAACTTTAATTGTAAAAGACATTCGTATAGAAAACGTTTAGAGGGATGCGGGCCACACGCTGGGAGGTAGTTCTAATTTAGTTTGGCATGATCTGGTTGGAGAAAAGGTCTCTAAACATACTGTAGAACTCTACGACTCTACCTCTGAAATGTAAATTCGAAGGTAGTCAAATTATTTCCGGGAATTCTTTATACTTTCCTGGTAATGTAGTAGACAGTGTTTACCTTCCGCTCTATTTGAAACTGAACACAAGGGTCTTATTATATCTTTAACTTAGATTTTGTTTTGAATTCTCTTAGCTTTCATTCCACAGTTGCTGAGTTGAGTGCAAATGGTTACCTTTATGTCATTACTCGGAATAATTCCAGATGCCAATTGAGCAATACGCTAAAATGTTCTTTGATTCAAATCTCGTAGGTAATCCATGATACGAACAGAAAATTGAATTTTTAAAACTTTTTCTCACTTCATTGCACATTTCTTATGTTCATCCGGCCTATTACTATAGTGAGGCTGTCCAGACGCCATAATCTGTTGACTGAGTGGTGAATATGAGGTACCAATGTCCCAAATTCCAACTGTAAATGTCATCTCTAAATTTACGGAAAATTAGCTCTGAGCATGCTATGCACATTTTCTGACTCATTTATTTTCCATGCGTCTTCAAGCACACAAACTACTTGGCATCATACTACACTTCCCTTCTCACTTCCCAAAATTCTTCCCTCATCTTGATTCATTCATATATATTCACTCATTTCAATACACCGATTACTTCACATCAACTTGCACCTCCTTCATTCATAGTACCTTTTCCATATAAAAGATCGCCAAGCACCCTAAGTATGTTTGGAATGTTATTAATCACGTCTGTATTAATTCAAGTTTTTGTCTGATTATGAACTGCATGTCCATTCTCTGTCAACGCAAGTTTTATTGCATTTTTCATCATAAAAAAGCTGTCCTTTAGCTTCACCAGTCTTGCTCGATTTATTTGCTTATTGTCTGGCTGATAGAGCTGGTAGCTCAATTGTCTGTAATCTGTGTGATATTGACTGCCCGAGGTGTTTCAATATATTATTTTAAAAGTATATGATATTCATATTTACCTACTGCGCTGTCACCTTCGATTGTTGGAACAATACAACATTTAAGAAAAAAACCTCTTTCCACGCTTTTTTCTCCGCACTTCACTACCTCTACTTAGGATACATGTTTTTTGCTGAAATCTAAATTACACTAAAATATTACCAAAGTGTTGCAAGAGTATCTACTTTTTTTTAATGAATAGTGATCAACTCTTGCACCACAATAATTAAGAGACTTGGTTGGTAATCCTGTCATTTTGGGTCAACACAGTCCTCCTATAAATCCAGAATGACTTTCGCTTAGATGCAGTATTCATCAGAAACATTTCGTGTTTAATCATGTTTACGAGCACATAACAAATTGTCTTCAGGAACCAAAAGCAATCATTGAATCACTGTCTTCATAAGGCAGCTTCTTTCAGCCCTCAAATCACTTGCTCTCTTTTCACTATTATTATCTTTCAAACATTGAATCTCATCTCTCTGTCTATTTCTGACCCCCCTGTCTGCAGTCAATCATCCGCTTCTTGATTTTACACTGTATTAATGCACTCTGCCATCTATATACTGCTTTCTGTTCTGGACCAAATCGTCTGGTTCCATGCTATATGACACTAAGACTCAATGACTCTCTCTTTATAGCTTTTGGACGGCTTAGGCAGGATTTTTGATCATTTCGTTCGTTCAATCCATCACCCACCCTCATCGACTCATAACCTTCAGCACATATCTGTATTGATTATAAATAAAGATAACGTTCCAAAGAGTACTGCCTTGAGTAAACATGAAAACTCTTCCTCAATATTCTTTTCCGTTCCTTGGAATTTGTCCATGTTTCTCAAAGGCAAATTTAAACTGGAAGGTACTGCTGAGATGTTGGTTTCAAATTTAATGATCCAGAGACCAATCAACAAAGTAAAATTTGCTTGTTTTTGAATTTTGAACCAGTGTCATTTTGACTTAGATGTATCCCGCTTCAGAATGAGGAACATCAAAAATAATCCAACTGTGCTAACACTCAGTTTAACGTTGTTCATTCACTCACATTTTCCAGAAAATCCAGAGTAACATAACAGATTTATTTGACATTGCAATAGAAAATCATTCAAGATTGCAAAATTAAGTTGTACAATCACTCCTTACATGCCTCTGAATAAAACAATTCTTCCTGGAACGACGTGATCTGCATCCCTTGTCTAATACGTTCCATTTCCATCTCTTGGTATTTACTGACTTGTTGAATGTATGCCTTCCTACTGGTATCTTGATCACAGAATAATCTTGCATTCTTTAATTAAAACGCAACTTCGTGGAAAAGAGTAAGAGTACAATTTCTTCAATGTAACCTTGTTGGTAATGTTGTCGATTTATTCCTTTAAACGTTCCACTGCAATTGCTGAACATTTTGATTCCTAAATAATGAACGATTTGATGTGTACATAGTCTTTCTCAGAACTAGTCAATGACTTGCATTTTTTTCATACATTTCAGCATGTAATTTCAAAATTCTGGCCTTTCCAGTAATAAATATTAAAGATTACATTAAAACATAATCGATTTTAAATGAAGAGACAGATTTCAACAAAACTTGAAGTTATGAATTATTATTCAGAATAAGCTATGGATTGCCAATCTCAGAATTTTTTTTTCCACTGAAAATGATTTCTAAGTACGTTGGAATTATGTTATTGTTAATCTTTTAGACGCAAATTGAGACGAGGGACACATGGGACCACGAAGGTGAAGGACAGTCTTGGGGTTGGTGGGGAAGCTTTGCTGTAAAATTTAATTGGAGAAATTTAATTACAGGTTTTCTATTGAGATATCAAATAAATTGTATTCCTTTCTGTCAAACAGATCTTTTTAATCAAATTGTGAAACAGAGCCAAGGAAATCGCAGAAAATATTTTCTTCATAAGGATTGTAAGATCGAGTATGTCATTCTAGAATGAAGAAATGCAGTACCAAACAAGTCAATGCAAATCGACAATTGTGAAAATTATGTTATTTTGCCTGGATTTGAGTAAGTGGCAACTGTCACTCTCAATTTTGGACAAGGAAAACAGGATATGATATGAGCAGGATAGTACTACGTCTGCATTTCCTCCTCGATTTTCTTTTACTGTCATATCAGTTTTGACATTCAAGTGAAATCCTGAGTAGCTTCCAATCGTCTAAATATTCCACTTTAGTGTATAACGTAAAGGTAGAGAGTACTTCATCACCAGCCTTTGGCTTCTGCAGCAGGCGTACCATTGATTGACATATCCTATTTACTGAATACAGATACACATTTTCACTGATAACCTTTGGTGTCAATTAATGATTGTTGTACACGTGTTTTACTGGGTAAAATGAACATTTAAATTGAATTTCAAGTGTGACCATCATTCATCCTTGCATTACAAGTAACGACAAGTCATTGATTTGTGTTATTTTATAATTTAATTTCTAATATTTTCATTTTACATAGCAGCTGATTATGGAAGCATTTCAATTACCATGAAATTCTTTGTATTACTGATTATAATAAAGTCAACAATAAAATGCAAACTTCTTTGATCGCACGTAGATTAAATTTTGAACACAATTTCTATCTTGAACACATATGTGATGATTATTCATGCCCTTTGTGAAGTGTTTTGGAGAAGTTAAAGGAAAGAGAAGCTCCAAATTATGCAAGATGTGGCGATAGAACTATCTCAGAAGGCTGAACTGGCTGGAAATGTTGTGGTTTCTCCTGCTGAGAAATCGAAGACCTGTGCTTAACTGGAGGAAGTCTTCAAAGTTTGTAACAATTTTTAAAATGTTTCAGCTGTTTTCTTTTTCCATGGGATGTGGTGCTTGATGTCAAGTTAGAATTTATTGCCCCCCCCCCCATTTGCATAATTATGTGAAACAGATAATTGTATTATGGGAAAACTTACCAACCACTGGTTGTAACGCAACACAAGTTAAGACTATAATAAAGGCAAAAGCATTTCTAACCTCAGCAGTACTTGAATTAGTCTAAGTCCACAAAAATTAGTTAACATTGGGAGACCTCAGCACAGCTTGATTCGGCTGGCTCCACGCAAATTCTGGGCTACTGACTAAGACCAAAGAAAACATTTTGCAAAATCGCCTGCGCCCCCAACAAGGACAAGAGTATGAGATGACGTAGGTGATACAAGATTTTAGGTATGTCTTCAGTGGTCGACAATGATTTAAGTCAAATCAATTAGTGTCCTCATTAAGACGTCTGTGCTAAACATGACATTTCATTGTTATTAATTATTTAATTTAAATTCCACCTGTGATACTTGAGGGAAGCATACATATTGATCATCTGAAGTTTTGTTCATGATGACTAATCATATGTTTGGATATTGATATTAGTCCATCTTCATGTTCTCGTTATTAATACATGGTTTAGTTGAGAATGAAAAATAAAACGCATATGAAAAAGAGAAGAGGCTGTTCTTGAAAATTTGTCGACTGTCTCTCAACACAGATAACTATTAGTAATGAGGAATTTATCTGAAAGTGCTAGTAATCGAGGTGAACAGCATTGGTGCATTGTAAGTGTAGCGAACGGTAAACAAAGAAGTTATAAGTCCAGCGGGAACAATGTTCTGGAAAAAAAAAATCTGTGCAAGGTCTTCTGCTCTGAAGCACTAGCTTCAAAGGAAGATGATCGAAAGACCGTCTTACTTCTGTTGCTCTGAGCTCCATGTCTACAAGCTAAACAATGGAGATCGAGCCATCAGGGCGAGAGCTGGCCCAGAGCTGGAACACAGGAAAAATATTGCCTGTGAACTGGGCTTTAAAAGTGTGCAGCAGCGCCTCACTTTCTGGGTTGTAGAAAGATACCCTACCTGCATCGTAGTCTACATAGACTCCTATCTTGGCGAGGGGGACTAGCAGCATTGAAATGCCCATTGACCTCAATTTTTCCATGCCATCCTTGAAATTCCAAAGCAACACTGCCCAGTAACCGTCCTTCTCTGAGGTTCTATGAAACCTGGTGATGGGCACAATTTTCTGAGACACCCCAACCGTCCAAGCTGTCCCTTCATTAATCAACACCTCCCAGTAATGCTTTCCAGGTGGAACCCCGTCCTTCGCCCAAATGGTCCAACTGTCTATTTTCTTGAGCATCATTTCTGGTGTCACTGGAGATTTCTCATTCCAAGTTGTACTTTTATTGTCCTTAGAAATAGTGAATCTTGGATCAGCTCTCTCAATATCCAGGAAAAGCGGGACTGCAAAACACAATCACAAGTTACTGGGAGAAATTTAACATTGTTATTCACTAAATTACGAAGAGCTCACGACAAAGAAAACTTTAATTGCTGGGAAGAATAAATATCAAGCAGAATGTGTCTGCTTTCTCTCCATTCCATGTTTCATCCATTCTTTTTAGTTTTGGAAGTGGTTGAGAAGATTTTGCCAAAGTTATAGCAAAGCGACTTCGGTAAAAAGAAAAAAACCTGAGTCAGCCTGATCTTAGCTGAGAGAACTTCTAGGCACTTGTTTCTTTTCACTGAGAACGCTGCAATTGAATTCCAAGTACACTATGTGCATTTCTGTGGTGCATCCTGTCGAACACCACATGTCACATTGCTGAACTAAGGAATTAATTTTGAAATGGGTGAATTGAGTGATCGGAAATGTATCTGTTCTGTCCTAGATAATGTTAACATTCTCACATAATTTATTTGCACCTTGCATTAACTGGAATTCAGGATGTCATTTTCTCATCACAGAAGTGCACATGTCTTGGCTGTTTCTCTGGCATAACCATGTACATGTCTCTGTATATGGCTTGTCCAGGTCAATTTCTAGTCGATGGAGTCCACAGCTTTTTGGAACATCTATATTTTATCCTCCCGTGCTCCTTTACACTTGTAGGAAGTATTTTTATTTGGCATGTTTCAATGTCCATTCATTTAACATCTGTTGTAATGATTACTTCCACAATCGCACCTTTCCCCATTGAAATGGTTTCCCCTAAATTATATTTGTAGTGAGTCACTAATAATGTACGACTAGCAGCCTAAGTTTTGACTTTACTGATAAATCATAGATTCCTAAGTATGATTATGTGACTGAAGGTCGGGGATGCAGAGTGAATTATATCTTACCTTTGTGTTTACTTGCGTCATTCCAATCTAAAGAGTTGAGTTTGTTTGATAAGGTTATCAGGAGTGCAGAATCAGCGGACTTATTTGTTGTACATATCCCAGAGTTAAGATGAAATCTCATTAATCCAACGTTCCAATATTTAACCTGTGAGACTAAATCTTAATGAGGAGTCCGAGACTGTCCAGGTGAATTTGAGGTCGGGGTGGAAGGTGTTAGTGTAGTGGATGAACTGTTCAACCTCCTCGACTGAGAGTTGGTCAAACTTGTCTTCGAAGACATTGCTCAATGTGAATAGTGAAGAAACACCACCTTCCTGTAAATCCATGAGCCAAAACCAAGTGTTCCACTTGTACCGTGGATGCCTAGGTATCTATTCAGTCTCTTTGTACATTATTCTTGATGAATATCGGACTGATACACGTTATCTGACCTAGCAAATTTAGTTATCAGACTTTTCAGTTTAGAAAAAAGTCCCACCTCACCGAAGAGATGATTAGATGAAAATTAAAGCTACCTCGAATCATCGTCCAGCTACTCAGAGGACAGATAAAACTCAATACCGACGTGTCAGAGGCCACGCAGTTCGTTCGCCTATCCATGTCTTTTGTTTCTGTTCCTTCAGGTTTCCAAAAACGATCTCAAGAAACGTTGTCATTCGAAACACTCTTCACATTCCAAGGGTAAAACACAAAACAGACAGTATTGGAGAAATCGAGTCTTGATGAAGGCCCACTCGTTTCAAAAGTTGAACTATGAACAGACACAGCCAGACCTGCTGCACTTCTTCAACACATTGTGACTTTGTTGTTTCAGGTATCTAGCATCCACAGGTATTTGTTTTCTTTTTTGTGTTTATAACAAAAAGCTTTTGTTCAATGACTGAAAACTGATTTCTTACTTCCGTGTTGATACCAAGAGTACACTCACCTGAATCTTTTTTTGGTGAATCTATATTGGACAGAAGAGTGACAGTCATCCTTGGGTACAAATTCATTATGGAATAGAATCCCTAAACTGTGGAAGACCCTTCAGCTCAGCATGTCAATACTGAACATCCGAAGAGTAACCCACCCTGACCCATTACCCTACCCTATTATTCTTCATTTACTGCGAACTAATGTCCATAACCTACACATCCCAGAGCACTATGGGCAATTTAGTATTTAAAATTCTCCTAAGCTGCATATCTTTGTATTGTGGGAGGGCATCGGAGCTCCCAAAGGAAACCCACGGAAACAAAAGGAGAATGTGCAAAGTCCACAGATTTGGTCAAATCACACTCAGGTCACTGGTGCTATGAGGCCGCAGTGCGATCCACTTTGCTACTCGTGTTTTCCAAGATTTTATAGTGGTGTATAAAATCATGAGAAGTTTGGAGAGGGTAAATATACAAGAACTTTTACCTGGTGTAGGGATGTCCAAGCATGCAGGTACAGCAGGCAGTGAAGAAAGCTAATAGCATGCTGGCCTTCATAACAAGAGGAATTAAATATAGAATCAAAGAGGTTGTTCTGAAGCTATACAGGGCCCTGGTGAGACCGCACCTGGAATATTGTGTGCAGTTTTGGTCTCCATATTTGAGGAAAGGCATTCTGGCTATTGAGGGAGTGCAGCGTAGGTTGACGAGGTCAATTCCCGGAATGGTGGAACTATCTTATGTTGAAAGATTGGAGCGACTGGGCTTGTATACCCTTGAGTTTAGAAGGCTGAGAGGGGATCTAATTGAGATGTATAAGATTATTAAAGGATGGACACTCTGGAGGCAGGAAGCATGTTTCCCTGAATGGGTGAGTGCCGAACCAGAGGACACAGTTTAAAAATAAGGGGTAGGCCATTTAGAACAGAGTTGAGGAGAAACTTCATCACTCAGAGAGTGGTGGGTGCGTGGAATGCTCTGCCACAGAAGGTTGTGGAGGCTACGTTTCTGGATACTTTAAAGAAAGATTTGGATAGAGCTCTTAAGGATAGTGGAATCAAGAGGTATGGGGGTAAGGCAGGAACAGGATACTAATTGAGGATGATCAGTCATGATCATAATGAGTGGGGGCGCTGGCTTAAAGGGCAGAATGGCCTACTCCTGCACCTATTGTCTCTTGTCTATTGTCCAGAACTAGAGGACAACGATTTTGTTTGAGAGAGGAAAAATGTAGAAGGGACCTAAAGGGCAAGTTTTTTCATGCAGAAGGATTTGTGTTATGGAATGTGCTGCTGGAGGAAGTGGTGGAGTTTGGCACAATTACATTTAAAAACAATCTGTATTGATATATGCATTTGAAGGATTTGGAAGGACATGGATCAAGTGCTAGCAAATCAAAGGCAGTAAAAAGATGGAAGACATGTGTCTCCTCTTGACCATATTTTCAGGTAACAGTTGCATTCCCACATAATTATTGATTCATTCTGTAGCTGTAAACATTGAAGATAACTGTATACTGAGAATTTATGAACTACTTTCCAGCTTTCTTCGATGGACTTTAAAGGTAGCAATATTAAGCACCCCAATACATGACCATTTTTATTTCGAGTGTAACCACTGTCTTATGAAAGAATAGCTGGGAGAAGTGAGGTTCAACCTATTCAGTGAATAAAGCAGAAGAAATTTATTCCCGTTGATGGACGTTTGGGGCCGAAACTTTTTCTTTACAAATGATTAACCAAGGACCAGAATGTATTGTCTTTTCCTTCTGGTACTGCCAGAAAATACAGTTTGATATTAGGACGATTATATTGCTGGGATTGCCATTTTCTATTCCAAATAGGAATTTGACAGGTTGTTAACTCGCTGGTAAATGTGGAGCAACATCCAGTTAAGATGGAGGCACGTTGGCTCATCAGTTCACACTGCTATCTCAATGCATCAGGAACCCGCATTTCATTCTAACCTCGGACAACGTTGTGAAGTTTTCACATTCTTCTCATGTCTGGCTGAGTTTCCTCTGGGTGCTGCGATTTCCAACTATAATCAAAAGATGTGTAATTTAAGTGGGCAGGTCATGCTAAATTTCCCTGTGATGGACAGGAATGGGGTGATTTTGGCACGTTAGTCAGGGGAAATATGGGATATGTTCTGGGTGGGATGCTCTTCGGTGGATCGGTGAAGAACGTTTGGGCCAATTGGCCTGTTTCCTCATTGTAGAGATTCTATTATATTAGAGCACTGTTGCTGCTAATAGGAAATGAGATAGAATTCGTAACTGAATGCCAGGCTTTGCATCAGACAAGAGAGAAAAAGAATTAAAACCAAATCGATAAACAATGCAACAAAATGTTTTATCCATGTATTTATGCATATAGTTCACGTGTGCTTTGTGATTGTCACTGGCAGTTCAACATTTGTTTCGAAATAAAAACTGAAAGAACTGTGGATGCTGCAACTCAGAGACAAAAATAGAAACAGGCAGCACCTACATAGAGAAATCAGAGTTAACGTTTTGGACCCAGGGACACTTCGTCAGAACTGCTGAGGTTTTTCAGAAGTTTCTATGTTTGTCTCCGATTCAGGGTATCTGCAGTTAGTTCCATTTTTATTTAGATTAGATTACATTACAGTATGGGAACAGGCCCTTCGGCCCAACAAGTCCACACCGACCTGCCGAAGCACAACCCAACCATACCCCTACATTTACGCCTTACCTAACACTATGGGCAATTTAGCATGGCCAATTCACCTGACCTGCACATCTTTGGACTGTGGGAGGAAACCGGAGCACCCGGAGGAAACCTACGCATACACGGGGAGAACGTGCAAACTCCACACAGTCAATCGCCTGAGGCGGGAACTGAACCCGAGTCTCCGGCGCTGTGAGGCAGCAGTGCTAACCACTGTGCCACCATGCCGCCCATTTAGGAACAAAGTTGGCCAGCTAATGATGCCCAAATTGCATGAGGGAATAATATATACAAAAAACATAAGATATTCGTGAAATACGTAAGAACATCACGACCTGCAATTTTCCATCCAAGTTACTCACCATACTGATTGGAAATGCATTGTCTTCCCTTCCTGTCCCTGGGCGAAATACTTGCAATTCCATATTCAAAACCATTGTGGCTCAATTTAAAACAGCTGATTTGCAGTGGCTCAAGAAGGCAGCTCACCATGACTTTCCCAAGAGAAAAGGGAGCAAGCACTGCGACAAAAGTAGAAATTGCCAGAAAAGCTCATCAGATCTGGCTGCATATCTGAAGAGAAATCAGAGTTAGGGTTTCAGATTGAGTGACATTTCCTCAAAACTATTGACATATTCCAGTATTTTGCATTTTTGTCCCAGCATTTGCTCCCCTTTTCCCTTGGTAAGCTTTTTCGTGAACTACCTTCCTGAGCCATTTCAGTTCATGTGTTTTAAGTAGATTCATACTGCTTTTGAGGATGGAATTGCAAGTATTTCACTCAGCAACAGTGAAGGAAAGACAATGCATTTCCAATCAGGTTGGTGAGTAACTTGTATGATTAATTGCAGGTAGTGGTGATCCTACATATCTCCTATCTTTATCCTTCGAGATGGAAGTATTTGCATATATGGAAGATGCTGTCTCAGACTCTTTGGTCAATTTCTGTCCATAGTACGCATTGCTGCTATCGAGCATTGGGCGGATCAGGAGTTTGTGCTGTTGGTATGATGCCAATCAAGCAGGTTGCTTCGCTACACTCATCCAGGCCAGCCCAAAGCATTCCTGACATATAAATTGAAGAGGTGGGCAGGTTTTGGTGATTCAAGACTTGCATTATTGGCTCCAATATTCCTAGCGTTTTACCTGTTCTTGTAGCTACAGTATTTATATGACGAGTCCAGCTGAGTGTTTGATCTATGTTAATCCTCATTACGTCAATTAATTCAGCATTGAATGTTGGTAACAAGATTGAATGCCAGACATCAGTACTTCGATTGTCTCTTGCTGGAGATAATCATTGCCTGGCATTTGTGTGGCACAAATTCAACCTCGATAGGGTTCAGGTCATTTTGCATTTGAAAATACGTTGCTTCTTTGTCGAAGGCATCGTTAATGCTGCCGAATATAGTGCAATATTCGGCGAATATCTAAATTTCTGATATTAGCATGCTCGGAAAGTCATTTTTTATAGTAGAGGAATGTGGTCGGAAATAGAAAGTTATCCTGAGGAACTTCTGCAGATGTTTGATGGAGCTGTCATGACCATCCTTAGAAGACCACAGCCATCATTCCATCTTGCGAGGTAAGATCCCACTAGTCGAATGTGTCCCTCTGCTTCCCATTAATTTCGGTTTTGATAGGGCTTCTTAATACCATGCTTGGTCAAGTATATCTTGATATAAGGGCTGGCACTCTCTCATCTGTCTTGTGGCATTGAGTTCTTTGTTCATTTTTTACCGAAGGTTATAATAAATTCAGAAACAGCGTGGCACATTTTTCAGAAAAAAAAAATGCGACCATTGGAGAAGGTCAGGTGCTACTCGGTAGCTCTGATGATGACAGTTTCCACCAATTTACTGATGCTCAAATGCAGACTGACGAAGCAGTAATTGAACGTGTTGGATTTATCATGAAATTTGTCATGTGCAGGGCATAACTGCGCAAAGTTTCATTTAATCATATGTGCCAGTGTTGTAATCGTGCTGAAACAGCGTGGCCAGGGGCACGAATGTTGCAGAACACAAATGTTTAGTACTTTTGTCAGCATGTTGTCAGCCGATACACTTCTCAGGATACAGTGCATCAACACTTTTCTTGAAAATACGTGGGGTCAATGGAATTGGCGAAAGACTGGCACCTGTGCTGCTGGGCATTACGAGTGAGGTCGAGAGAGATCATCCACTCGAGTTATCTGAACAGAGATAGCTGCGAATTCTGCTCCATTACCTTTTGTACCAATATGGTGAGTTCTCCCATCATTGAGGATGGTGATTTTTGCAGAGCCTTTTCCTCCATTGAGTTGTTTAATTGTCTGTAAGAGCTCGCTACTGCATGTGACAGGACTGAAAATCTTAGATTTGATCCATTGTTAGTGATATTGCTTAGCTTTGACTATCCCTTTCATCTTAGACTGATTGACACGGAATTAATCCTGTTAGCTAACCTCATCATGTTGATACTTTATTAATATATATATATTTCTGGTGTTCGTCCTTGCTATTCTGGTGGCAATCTTCAACGAACTGGCATTGAACCCTACCTTGATGGGAACGGTTGAATGGGGAATATACGGGCCAAGCGGTGGCAAACTGTGTTGGAGTAAGATTTTGTGACTGTTATTGGGTCACAGTGCTTCATGGAGGCCAGATCTTGAGTTGGTAGGTCTATTCGCACAGTCTCCTAATTAGCATGGTTACAATGCCACACAACACAATGGAGTTTATTTTGAATGTGAAGGTGGGATTACTTCCACAGTATGATAATGCCATGGCTTGAAGAAGTTGATAATGCCATGGCTTTGAAGGAAAGTTGAGAAAGAGTGCTTAGCTGTCTGGTCAAATCTACGCTGAGCAGACAGGGAGGCCTTGGGTTTCCTTTATAATTGCGATGGTAGAAGCAGTCAAAGCAGGTGGAGTCAAGATGACACAGAACAAGGATATTTATTTTAAGCTTGTTGCAATTGCTTTGGTTTTGAAGCTGGAAGTGAATGTTTTTATTACTTCATCTGCTACAGCTAAAAAGATGGCGTCCTCTCCCTGATGATAAAATTGCATATGAGGTAGTCTATTTTGCATAAATCGCCTTCACCAAGTCTCTGTTTATGGGATGTTAATATTTTGGAACAGTTAATCAGTAGTAGCTCATATATACATATTTTATGTGTGCGTATATGTGTGAATGTATGTAGAACACAAGACCTTATACTCACCTTTAAAATTAAGGCTAGGCTACCTTCTGAATATATTTTGAGGGGGTTTAGCCTGGTCTAATATGAGAAGAAGTTTGCTGCTGGTCACTGTAGCCAATGCTGTCGTGGGAAGGTATGACTATATCTAATATATCAGTGAGATTGAAGCCAAGAATGCATTTTTCTCTTGTTGGCTCCCTCAAGACCGACTGCAGACTCCATCTCGAAAGTATGTTCTAGCAGAGCAGAACTGCTCTATCCCAATGATGCTGATCCATTTTGGTATTTGACATTGCAATCGTACAGCATGGTTTCTTCGTTCTTGTCATGTCCTGTGCTTCCAACAAGGTTATTCAATATGGAGGACAACCGATATCTCAGCCAAAGAAAGATGGTGCACAGCAATTGGCAGAAGTTTCAATGTCATAAAGTCTACAATTCCAACACAGACAGTTAAAAAAAGATATGGAGTGCGATGACACTTCGCATCATGTTTTCCAAGATTTGAATCAATCAGTTGAACCGTCTGCACCTTTTCTATTCATACTAGACAGTTGTATTCTGCACTCCATCCCTACCTTCATTACTTGAATCTCGAAGTTTTTTCTCCAGCTCTGAAGGAAGATAGCAAATTTTTATGATTACCTTGGACCATATTAGCACCAGTGATAAATAAATAACACAGTTTAATCTTTCCCATGATTTCATTACCAGATGCTTTTTTTTACCGCTGGCCTGATCCTCATTCCACTCCGGAATAACTTTGTGACACGTAAGAAAGTGAATGTTGATCTGTCCACTTCTATTTGACGCAAATTGCATCCAGTTCATGCCAATTACAAAGAAAGAAACCGCACCCCTGGACATTGCGAGAAAAACTTGCTAAGTCTGTGGCATGAACACATGATTAACAGTTGTAATCCATAAATTTTGTTAGAGATTCTTTCTGACGAAAATTTCTTTCTGACTTAAACTTCATGCATACTGTTTGCATGACTGAGCATTTTTCAAATATTTCATCTCTTCGCAAGTTTCACGAATTAGCAGGGTGGAGTTTCAGCATAAATTTTAGTTACATATCCTTCAGAGACACTAAACACCTTATATTTATGAAATTGTATGAAAATATTTATGTATTCCCTGCTAAATGTCTCTCGCAATTTGAAATTCTTTATATGTCCACCTGCTTGTTCCGGGTCTTTGTGACAATAATAAGCTGCAATTGCTTGGTCCCTGCCGCTTGGTGTGCGCAAGGGTGGGCTTGAAATTTGGAAATTACATGTTTCAAGGGACTATAAGAATACATAAGAATGTAATCTGAATAAAGGCACTTAGGTTGTAACACTGAAACCCTGAAAAGACCATCTTCTATTCGAGCGTTGATTATTTGGCACCTTCGCAGGGAACAAGTGAAACCACAGCTCTATGTCTAAAAATGTCAGGTAAGCTTTGCCTGCGATCCAAACAAACACTCATCTTACAATCAAATTTTAGAACAGAAGGTCTAAATATTTTGCATGAACATATTTGGATTAGCTCCTCTGTTAAAAGGTTGCATGACAAGACTCAATAGTTTGTATCCATGATACTGACAGTATTTCAGCTTATCCACTTTGAACAGAGCTGTCACCTATTACGGATTATAAAATGAAACTTATTTTGTATTCATTTCCAAAAAGGGACACTTTACTTCCATTAGATTTTTACCATCCTTTCACTATATTTTGTAATATATTTCCACGTTCATTCAAGTCTGTCAAATTGTTTTCTTTCAATCTGAATGCATTGAAACTCCAATAGTGTTTCAACAAGTGGATATCAGTATTTCCTTCGCAAAGTTGCCAAGAGATAATTTCCAATATAGAACTTTTGTCTTTGTTGAGGCTCCAACAATTTCATTGTTGCTTTTTTTCTTTTGGATTCCAAATTATTTGCACTGATCTTGTTGAACAACATTAATCCTGCTGCAGATTGCAATGTTTTATCAATAACACCCCTGCAGTAATATCATTTGCAAAATAATATTATTTCAGCATTCCAGATTTTTGTTCACTTTTTTTTAGGCATAATGGCCCACACATTATTTGGCTTTTTGCTCCAATCGTACTTGGTTGTTTGTAAAGTTGTTTGGGATATTCTGCAGTTTTGCAATCCTGTTAACAGAACAGTTAGCAAGACTTATTGTCAAATATAAGACTGATAAAATCAGATCCAAACTCACCCAGAACCTTCATGCAGGCATCAACTGAAGAAATCGCAAGAAAAGAAAAAAAAGGCCGATGAGCATTTTGTATTGCGGTGACTGCAAAAAGGTAAATTTTTTCACATAGTAATCATGGGTAATGTGATGAGACAGAAACAACGAGGAAACATAAAAACAGAGATACTGCAAAGAGCCATTTAGAAATTTGCAAAATAAAAGACGAGGCTTTGATTCCATTAAAACAAAGTGTGACGAAATATAATCTCTACCAATTATTACCAAATATTTTCCTCCTGATAATTTCAATTAAACAGGCATCGATAACGATAATCAATAATTCATTCTGTTAGAACCTGACTAGAAATCAACATAAATGAGATTAGTTAGAGTTTTAAATTCGATACTGCGGAAATCAGTTAAAACAATCCTTCAAATGTACAACATTTATCGACAAATAAGATCCTTACTGTATTTGATTTGTAGTATTTCCAGTTCTGCGACAAAGACAAATATACAGATCAGGAAAAGTGAAACGTTTGTTTTTTGTTTGTTCCTATCAAAACACACAAGTTTGGTGACAAGCTTGCCACGAGCTAAATTTAAAATTATTTCGTACGCTAGCTGTTATTAATCAAGGCAGTGAATGACGTGAAACATTGAAGAAAGTATGTATATGAGTGATCATCGGATATACTCGTTATAAGCATGAAAATAACTATGTTCAGATGTCGAGTTTCTGATAATGCGTCTCAAATCTTGATTTCACCAAGACAATTCACATGACAGTATTGTCTGCTGCCCAGACCTTTATTTTGGTTGAAAGACAAATAATCTGATCCAGAAACTCGGAAAATTCAAAGTAGGAGTATACTTAAGATGGAAATCAAGGGGGAAAAACGGGGACATGAGATAGCTTCTCTAAGGAGAATACAAAGAGTTTTTACAAATACATTAAGGACAAAAGGGCAACTAGGGAGAGAATAGGGCCCCTCAAATATCAGCAACGCGCTGTTTGTGTGAAGCAGCAGAACATGGGGGAGATACGAAATGAGTATTTTGCATCAGAATTTACCGTGGAAAAGGATATGGAAGATATAAACTGTAGGGAAATAGATGGTGACATCTTGCAAAATGTCCATATTACAGACGAGAAAGTGCTGGATGTCTTGAAAAGCATAAAAGAGGTTACAACCCCAGGACCTGATCAGGTGTACCCGAGAACTCTGTGAGAAGCTAGAGAAGTGATTGCTGGGTTTCTTGCCGAGATATTTGTAACATCGATAATCACAGGTGAGGTGCCAGAAGACTGGAGGTTGGCTAACGTGGTGCCACTGTTTAAGCAGAGTGGTAAGGTCAAGCCAGGGAAATATAGACCAGCGAGCTTGATGTCGGTGGTGGGCAAGTTGTTAGAGGGAATCCTGAGGGACAGGATGTGTTTGGAAAGGCAAGGACTGATTAGGGATAGTCAACATGGCTTTGTGCGTGGGAAACCATGTCTCAAAAACTTGATTGAATGTTTTGAGGCAGTAACAAAGAGGATGGATGAGGGCAGAGTGGTATTAGTGATCTATTTGGACTTCAGTAAGGCGTTCGACAAGTTTCCCCATGGGAGACTTATTAGCAAGGTTAGATCTCACAGAATAAAGGGAGAACTCGCCATTTGGATACAGAACTGGCTCAAAGGTAGAAGACAGAGAGTGGTGGTGGAGGGTTGTTTTTCAGACTGGAGGCCTGTGACCCGTTGAGTGCCACAAGGATCGGTGCTAGGTCCTCAACGTTTTGTCATTTATATAAATGATTTGGATGTGAGCATAAGAGGTACAGTTAGTAAGTTTGCAGATGACACCAAAATTGGAGGTGTAGTGGACAGCAAAGAGGGTTACCTCAGGTTACAACAGGATCTTGACCAGATGGGCCAATGGGCTAAGAAGTGGCTGATGACGTTTAATTCAGAAAACTGCGTGGTGCTGCATTTTGGGAAAGCAAATCTTAGCAGTACTTATACACTTAATGATAAGGTCCCAGGGAGTGTTGGTGAACAAAGAGACCTTGGAGTGCAGGCTCATAGGTCCTTGAAAGTGGAATCGCAGGTGGATAGGATAGTGAAGAAGGTGTTTGGTATGCTTTCCTTCATTGGTCAGAGTATTGAGTACAGGAGTTGAGAGGTCATGTTGCGGCTGTGCAGGACATTGGTTAGGCCACTGTTGGATTATTACATGCTATTCTGGTCTCCTTCCTATCGGAAAGAGGTTGTGAAACGTGAAAGGATTCAGAAAAGATTCACAAGGATGTTGCACTTTAGACAGGGGCTGAACAGGCAGGGGCTGTTTTCCCTGGAGTGTCGGAGGCTGAGGTGTGACCTTATAGAGGTTTACAAAATTATGAGGGGCATGGATCGGGTAAATGGGCAAAGTCTTTTCCCTGGGGTTGGGGAGACTAGAACTAGAGGGCATAGGTTTAGGGTGAGAGGGGAAAGATATAAAAGAGACCTACTGGGCAGCCTTTTCACACTGAGGATGGTAAGCGGATGGAATGAGCTGCCAGAGGAAGTGGTGGAGGCTGGTACAATTGCAACATTTGAGCGGCAGTTGTTTGGGTATATGAATAGGAAGAGTTTGGAGGGATATGGGCCGGGTGCTGGCAGGTGGGAGTAGATTGGGTTGGGATATTTGGTCGGAATGGATGAGTTGTACCAACGTGTCTGTTTCCATGCTGTACATCTCTATGACTCTATTGACTGGGCATGCTGACGAATCTCCCTAATATGCTTTTCCACACGTTTACATTCTCCACTAATCAGTTTCAGGAAAGTGAAATGATTATGAGTCTATTCTGTCAGAAATGTTCATCAGAGGATTTATGGGTTTTCTTTCCTGGGATTCTCATGTTTCTCAAAACTATTTCATAGAATCATAGGATTCCTGTACTGCAGAATAAAAGTTATTCAGTCCAATGAATCTGCACTTATCCTCTGATGAACATTCCTGACAGAATAAACCGGCGACCCTATTCCCAAAAACACCTTGGCTGACTCCCATAGTTGGCATATCACTACGGAGCAATTTAGCATAGCCAATCCACCTCACCTTCAAATCTTTAAACTCTGGGAAGAGACTTGAGCACATGGAATCAACACACACCAACACGGGGAGAATGTGGAACTCCAACATGCAGTTTCCAAGGCAAGACTCGAAACCACATCTGGTGCTGTGAGGCAACAGTGTTAATTGCTGAGTCACTGTGCCATTGTTTAATTGATTAGGAGTCATTGATAATGTTTAATTCATTCAGTGTAACCGTTGCACATATCTTCTGAGATAGTTGGAACCAAATATCTGCGATCATGTGTTAGAGATTCTTAGTTGATGAAAAAAAAAGTTTTAAGAATTTTAGAATCGTTGCAGCATAAGTTCATAGGCATTTGTTTCCCATCATGTTGCAAGACATGATCGAAGGCAGTACAGGGTAATATTTTCATGTAATTTCATAATCATCTACAAGTGAACATACCATGGTCATCACTGTCTTTCTCAATGACTGCATCTTTTAAAAAAAAGATTAGACAATCAAAATAAGTCAGATATATCTCAAATTCCATTCTTTTCAACCCTATTTGAAACTTTCCATTATCACATAGGTCGTGCCTCATCTTAATAGATACCGAAAGCTCCATCGAGGCATTTTTACCTCTGATCTTGAAGTTCATTAATTTATTTTTGCTTTCCCCTCATGTCACAACCCCTGAACACATAAAATAAGCAAAACCTCTGTGGCACATTTCACTGTTGAACATCTAATTATATACAATACGCATAGTCTGTACAAGGAAAGTGCGATCAAACATATAGTTTTCATACGGTTTTCAATTAGTAGCTGTTTTGTTTTGCTGTGGTAAAATCGTTAAAACAATATCATGTCAAGACTTGAACAGCCTTTTGGATTTCTACATTTGTGGGATCATCAACCATCCCTTTGGTTGCTCTAAACAGATTTCATGACGTAGTTTCGTCCACAAAAGTCGCATCTTGTCATTCTATTTGCTCATTGATGATATTATTTTCTACACAGATCTTTGATTAAGGATTCAATTTGGAGTCATAATCGAAGCTTGATCAGTAAAGTATCTGATTATTCATTTCGGAATTCACTAACGTAATAAGTCGTTAATTAATCTATCAATTATTTAAGTTAACAAATTTAGACATTCATTCATTCAGTTATTTATCTATGCCGTTATATATTTTAAAAATCTGTTTGTTTGTTTCTTTTTGATCAGTGTATTTGATTCGGATTTTGTTGACTTTATATCGAGAGATTTGGTTCAATGTAAACTTGCATATATTCTTTCAGGGCAGGTCACGGTTGGAAAGTTTGCACTCGAAATATTTCACCAGTAGCAACGCTAGTCTAAGGAATCATGTCAAAATCTTTTGGGCTGTACCCCTGGAAACTGAACTTGCTTGGAGAATATCGATAATTGTATTGGTGCGAATTGGCACTATAAAACTTCTGGTTGGCTGACATCCTTTAGCCAATGAAAGTTGCATTAGAAAACGGTCGAGCACACGTGTGATTCTTAACCCCGTTACTAAAATTTATATTAGGTTTCCTCTGATATCATGCAGCAAGGTCATCAGTTGAATCAAATCATTAAAATGTCTCAAAACAATGAAACTGATCTGAGTACAATACATCAATGTGGGTGATAGGAGAAATAATGGTAAACACAGCTATTTACAATTAGCTAAACCTTTCCTACGGACATCTGGAGCATAGTGCCAAAGTTGAAAAGAATGCCAGATAGACTAAGCAAGCAGTAATCTGCCATAAATCAGTCACAAAATTCGACATTACAAATAATAGCGAAAACACCACCATCATTGTCATAAGTCTTGAGCAGGCCACATATGGGGAACGAGGACAGACAGTGGCAGATTACTGAGATATAATTGGTTCATATGTGCATCTGGGAATCTTCAACGTTGTCTCAAAGCGCCATGGAATCTAATTGCATCAAGTCAAATAAGAGAAGGCGAACTTCCTATTGGTGACTTCATATTACGTCCACTTAATCGGAAGAATCAGTACACTTTACCTTTGAAATCACTTGGAGGAAGCAGTACTGATTCAATGGCGCCTAGCGTTAATTGCATCTGAGATAGCAATGTCCACAAGCAAAAGAACAGAAGGAACCAGTGCTGTTATTACCCAATACTCCAATATGAATAATTATTCGGGCCCCTATGAAATTAATCGGCTTCCTTTTGCGTTACTATTTACTATAATGCACAAAATGCTTGCTTTTATCTCATGAATGCAGCAATTCCAGCTCCTCTAACTTCTAAAAAGGCAAGGTGAACAATTACTCGTCAACTTCAGAATCTTCAAGTACTCATTCAAAACACAACATCCAGAAATTATAGCACAATACTTCCCTAGCTGTCAATGGTTCAAAACATATGCAATCTTCTTCCTAATCAACAGCTGGGCGAATTTTCAAACAATTGAGCAGCACTGTGGCTCTGTCGTTAGCACTACTGCCGCACAACGGCATTGAGCCAGATTCGATTTAATCCTCGGGCGACTGCCTGTGTAGAGTTTGCACATTCGCCCTGTGTCTGCGTGGGTTTCCTTCAGGTGCTCCGGTTTCTCTTCACAAGCCAAAGATGTGCAGGTTAGATGAATTGTACATCCCAAATTGCCCATAGTATATGTAGTTTAGGTACATGAGTCACGGGTAAATGTAGGGAAATGGGATTGGCTGGGAAACTCTTCAGATGGTCGGTGTGGACTTGTCGACATGAAGGGTCTGTTTCCACACTGTCAAGATTTTATGATTAATTATGGTTCACCAGGAACTTCAGAAGAGAAGACTAACGAAGGCTAGCCTTGCTACCGACATTTCATATAATTGTTTGAACAAGCGAAACACGACTTGGAGATTTATATCCAGCAAACTGAATCATCAAGCTTCAATCATAAGAAATAGAGAGAAGACCATCTGTACCTTTATCTTTGCCTGGCTTCTTCAGTTTCTCGAGTTCTGAAGAAAAGGTCATATTGAATTTCTTACTAAATAGCACATATCAGGCCCTATTGTGCCGTGTTGTCCGATCTGGTCTTTTACATTACGAGCCAACACTGATCGTTCAAATGCAAAAAGCATGCTTTCATTATCGAATTTAACTTTTATGTTTACCCATGTCTTTTTCTTCCAAATCTTTTTCTAAACGCCAAAAAAATTAATTCTATTCAATGAAAACGTTTTGAAATCATGTCCATATTGTGCATTGAACTGCCACATTAAATGTGCTGCTGATTGTTATAGTCTGACTTAACATGTGTAACTAAACCATTCAATAGAAACTGTAAGATACAGAAATGAACGTTTCTTTTCATTTTTCAGTATGGAGAATAATCCGATGGGTGAAATGGAGTAACAAACAATGTTTTTGCCTCCAGAGAGCTTCAGTAGTATCAGAGGAAACTCAATTATCCGAATGTCAATTACTGAATATCCCCGTCTTGGACGGGGTTTGTTGGCTGGTGTGGGGGCAGGCGAGGGGGTCGTGTTGGATGGGGTTTGGGGGTGGGGCTGGGGGCAGTGTTGGATGGAGTTTGGGTGCGGAGGTGGGGGCAGGGGCTCTGCGTGGTGTGCTGATGCCTGGTCTCCTGAACGGGGACAGGACGTAACAGAAAATTCCGAGCCCCAAAGGCATTGAAACAATTAACCAAATAGTCAATTATCCGAACGACCACCCAACACGTTCAGATAATCGAGGTTTCTCTGTACACTTGAGGATCAATGTACTATTCCAGTTAACATGTTAATAGTAAAAAAATACAGTATCTAATTTCATAGCTCTAATTTTCAATCGTTTATGAGATGACACTCAGTGTTTTCTGAATTTTCAACTCCACAGACCTCAGCGCAAACAGTATCCAAAACCTTAATTTATGTTGGATGACTGTTAACTCTTTTGATATTGTTATGAATTTGAAAACGTATACTGTACCTTTCAGAGAGAATGAATGCTGTCCTGAACTGAGAGCTGAAAAGCACCTGTGATGACTAGATAATAGTCTCAGATTATACTGGCAAATTGAAAACATGCAACATTTGACTGTGAAATGGATATCTGAGTTGGTTGCTGCTTTGACAACAATTCAATTTTAACCAATTATTTTAAATTATTTTCCAGGATACTTAAAACCAAGGCGAGTTTGAATTTATCGTGTTGCCACCATCAAATCAATGAGACGATCCGATGTTGGGGGTGTAAATAGGAGGGCATTTTGAAAATCGGATAGAGTTATTGGCATCAACACAGATCCAAAACATTAAGAAAGACTCTCTCTCAAAGGTATCTTTTCATACTAAACATATTCACAGCAAAGGAAGAAGATGACAGACGGAGATCTTCAGCTGGAAGAATACAGACGTCAAAGACAACAGCCGCTGGTGTGGTATTGAAATTAGGTTGATGTAATTTTAATAACTAACTTATTGGAACAGCAGTTTAAAAACGCGAGCTTAGAGTTGTGAAAAGTTGTTTGATGTTCACGCTTACAGTAAAAAAGGTGTTGTGTTCTTTAAATAATGGCATTTTGGGAGTTCTCTGTCACTCGTAATTTAACAGATTACAAGGCGAAGTCAGCTTTCCTGGTTTATTTAACAGAAGGGATCACTGCCATACCAAAGCGGTTCAGAGCTCGGGTCCGAGGTTCGGAGAGGTTTAGACAGATTCAGTCTGAGATTTGCACAGATTTGACGTACGAAGGATCCCAGGCAGATTAAAACATTCCAATTAGTGTCCTAGATCTTCAAATAAAACGTAGGTGCGACAGTTGCTTTAATTTCGGTTACCTGTGGTTGGCTAAATTAAAAGTGTGGGAAATAGCTCTTAAGATTGCTAAAGAGATTTTGGGGTTTGAGGAAGTTTTCAAAGTTTGCTAAGGAAATTTATAAAGTTAAAGGAAGGCATGCTTTCAGAATTAGCAAATTGGGTTGAACTGGATTTAACCAGGGACAAAGAGAAAGCTGAAAATGTAATGGAGTTCGTCAAGCATTTAGATGTATCAGAGAAACAGACAAGTCGAGATAGAAAAAAGTAAATTGCAGTGGAGGCATATGGAGTTCGAAGATAAGGAAAGAGAAAGAGAGAGAATGAGAAAGAGAGAGAGAGAAGGTAAGTAACATCAGAACAGAGAGAGAAGAAAGAGAAACCGAAAGAGAATTTGAGAATTATTCAATTAACAGGATGAATAGAGGAAGACAGAAGATCGCGATGAATGCAAATATGTTAAAGTATCGCCACATTTTGATAAAGTGGCTCGGTAGATGGAGTGATCAGAGACCTTATGGGTAATGCTAGTTCATATTAAGCTGGTAGGCATGGCAAGTGAGCGCTCTCAGATGAGCTATTAAGAGATTATGCAGATGTGAAACACGCTATTTTGAGTGCTTATGGATTGGTACCAGAAGTATATAAACAGCGTTTCAGAATCATAAAGAAGGAACTAGGTCAGACAATATGTTGAGTTCGAAAGAATTAAACATCAATTTTTGGAAATGTGTCCGGACCTTAAAAATAATTAAGATCAATGGGGCTCTAAGACAGAATATTCTTTTGGAGGAGTTAAAAAAAAAAACTCACTTCCAAAGATGAGATGAGTTCACAGTGATGAACAGAAACTTCAAAAATTGGGAGGAGTGGCAGATATTGCGAATGCATATGCACTAGTGTATCAGGAAAAATTAGCTTCCAAACGAATTCCTTCCTGTGGGGGATAGAAACTGGGAGTAGAGACGTTATAATGCAGAACAAAGAGTAGGACACGCTGGTAATGGTTTACCAGAAGTGAAGAAAGACGCCAAATGGCTGAAAAAGAGGTGAAGGTCTGCAGGTGTTTCCACTGGGGTAAGAATGGTCATGTAAAGTCACAGTGCTGGATATTGAAGAAAGGCACTGTTGGAAAAAATGTGGTAAAAGAGTCTAAGCCATTGTCATTAGTAAAATTAGTAAAGGAAACCCCAAGAAAAGTTGAGGAACTGAAAGAGAGTGCACAGATGTGGCAGGGGCATGGTATCGTGTTAGTGCCTGAGCTGCATAAAGACTTTGCCTCTTTGGGTAAACTTTAATCAGGAAGAACCAGTGTAAAATAAAATATATTGCAATTTTGAGAGATGAGGGATTTAATCAGTGTTTATTAGAAATAGATGAACGTATTTGCACGCTTTCTGATATGTTACCTGAGAGAGTAGTCATTTTTCGAATAGCTAAACTGAAATGTAGCGTTCCCCACTGTAAGATTAGGTTGGAGAGCCAAATCAAGACTGAGAAATTAACAGTGGTAGAGATTGATAGCATGTCAGTTTCTGGAATGCAGTTCGCTCTTGAGAAAGATTTAGTGGGAAGCCAAACGAAGACCAGAGAACTGCGACTTAAAAGAAAAAAATAAATCCCTGGAATTCTTCCAGACTGTGTAGTAACAAGATCCCACTATTATAAGTGACAGCAAGAAGCAAACACTAAGGAGAAAGCCGAAGGAGTTGAAACTGGTGGAAAACGTGTTTGATGTAATGTTGGAGGAAAATCCTGAGCAGATAGAAGTCAGGCAGAACTGTTTAGTCCTGAAAGGCTAATGAACTTACAACAGAAAGACTATGTATAGATGCATACTCAGAAAAGAAATCCAAATGTGTTTATGAATTTTATTATCTTAAACATAGATTCGAAAGACGAAAATGGAGATCATGGCAGTTTAGTGCGGAGGAGATATGGGTGGAAGCGCACTAGATTGTGCTACCAGTAGCATACCGATGAAAATTATTAGGAGTAGCACATTAATTAACAGTAGGAGGTCACCTAGGTTTGAGGAACACTCAGGCTAAGGAACAAAAGATCTTCTATTTGTCTGTACTGCTCAAGAATGTGTTGAAATGTTGCCAGATATGTCATATGCATCAATGGTATCTAAGCCACAAGCAGTAATAAAACCAGCACGTTTGTGAGCAATTGCCACATTCGAATAACCTTTTACACGGATTCTGATTGACTGTGTAGGTCCCTTCCTTAAAACTAAATCTAGAAACCGTTTTTTCTAAACATAATGAATGTGTCTACCAGATTTCTGGTGACAATTCCATTGTGGAGCATGAAGGCAACAAGAGTGGTAGAGGGGTTAGTAGCTGTCTTCACGCGGTATGGGCTACCCAGACAGATTCAGTCAAAGGGCCTTATTTTCAAACTAGGCTCTTCAAAGAAGTTTTGGACAGCGTAGGCATTAAATCAAACGTGTGCCATCCTGATCCCCATGGAGCTTTGGAAAAGTGGCAATAGACTCTGAAGACCATATTAAGTGGCGCCCTGTCAGGATTACCTGAAAGAATGGGATAATGGCACCCCTTCGCATTGTTTGCAGTTAGAGGTGCCCCAAACGAATCGACTCGGTTTACTCCCTTTGCACTAATTTTCGGACATGAAGTGAGAAGGTCTTTGAAATTAATTAAACAAAAAATGACAGGACTGAAGTCGAGCACTCACACTTGGATCATGTATCTCAGATGAGGGAAAGATTAAATCATTTAGGAAGTTAGCTGAACAGGCGACATATTAAATACTCTAAAGTTGTGAAGTTTCCTGTGGGGATGCAGGGTTAACATTGTTACCAGTAGTAGAGATCACTTCAAAGCCAGCTTTAGTGGTCCTTATCCAATTGAGAAAAAAAAACCTCAGCCAGATAATCTAGATGGTAATAATGCCAGATAGAAAAAAAAAGAGAACTGTATCAGTTACATCATGCAAATATTTTGAAACCTTCCTGCAATAGACAGGAACTGGAGAAACAACTGTTAGTTACAGCCCCCCAGATTATGGAATCAAATCCAGATGTTGGGAAGCTTGGTGTGAATCCAAATACGGTAAATAATGAGGAGGTCCTTGAGGAATGGGATAAGTTAATGAACTATCTGTCTGAGGAGCAAAGAACCCAGTTGAAATGTTTGTTGCAGCAGAATGAGGGCAAATGAAGGAATAAACGAGGGAGAACTCACACTATTGTGCATGAGGTGGAAGTGGGGAATGCTGTTTCAACAAAACTACATTCCTAATAGAATTAATCATTTCAAAACCACGCAGCTCCACAAGAAAGTGAATGCGAATCTCAGAGACAACGTCAGCAAACTGAATCAGAATGAGTGGAGTTTGCTGATCTTGTTAGTTCCCAAACCTGAGAGGTCTCAACGAATTTGTTTGGACAACTGGAAGGTCAACGCCGTTACACAGTCATACCCAATACCAAGATTGGAGTACTGTATAGAGAACGTTGAACAAGCCAGCTATATCACAAAGTTGGATTTACTGCGTGGTTATTGACAGGTACTTTTATCAGAGTAAGTGAAAGAAGTGTTTGCGATTGAAAAGCCAAAAGGGCTACATTAATTCAAAGTGATGCCACTTGGAATGAAGAACGCACCAGCCACATTCCAAAGATTAACATTCAGAATTATGGCTAGATTAACAAACTGTGCAATTTATCTGGATAATGTAGTGATTCTTAGTGAGTCGTGGAAAGGTCACATGAGACAGTTGGCAGAACTCTTTGTACGATTAAGTGAAGCACAACTGGTAATAAACTGAGAGAAAACAGAATTCACGAAGGCACAGGTGACGTTCTTGGGACGTAATATCAGTCATGGAAGAATGACCTCAATGAATGGCAAGACACACGCTGTTGAGGAAGTTCCACAATCAAAGATGAAGACAGGGGTGAATTGATTTTTGTGAGTAAGCGGATTTGTACAACTTCAGCAGCGTGGTGGCACCGCTTAAAACGTTTACTGAAGAAGAAGACATAGAAGAATGTCAGGAAGTATTTGAGAATTTTAAAGCAGTATTAATGACGGCATCAGTTTTTGATGCACTATTTTTTTTTTAAAATCCTTCCAAGCTGCAGTCTATGCTGGCGAAATAAGAGTTGGAGCTGCGCTGCTACAGGAAGATGATGCAACTGAATGGCCAATTTGTTACTCTTCAAAGAAACTCAACAACGATCAGAGAAAATACTTTACCATCAAAAAAGTACAGAATTTGGTACTGGCCTTACAACATTTTAATGTTTACGTTACGAACAATGTGTCAGAGACAACTGTGTAGACAAACCATAATCCTCTAACATTCTTGGAGCTATCTAAAGGCAAAACGTATGAAATGATTTGGCTGTAGTCTTATGTTACAGACATTTAATATACGAATAGTAAATTTTGCGATTCGTAAAATGTGATAGCAGATGCGTCATGGCTGATTTAAAGGAAAACTTAGACAACATTCAACATATTCCAATGTAATATATGCATGTATGCAGAAACTAATATGGACTTAGATCAATGACCTATGTGATTCATGTTAATGGGATTAAGAATTACCAAAATAAAGTCAATCTTTCGATTATGATGGTTTTTGTTTCTTAAGGGAGAAGTCGTTATAGAGAGAGTACCTTTAAGCAACAGGGAATGGTGTCCTGAACTGAGAGCTGACAATCACCCATGATGACTAGATAGCAGTCTCAGAGTGGACTGGAACATTGAATATATGTAACATTTGGCTATGAAATGGATACCTAAGTTGGTTGCTATTTTGACAACAATTCAAATTTAACCTAACAGTTTAAATTATGTACCAGGATACTAAATCTCAATCGAGTTTGAATTTATTATATTGCAAATATCGAAACAATGGAATGATTCGATTTGTGGATATAAAAAAAAGGCATTTTGAAAAAATCTAACATAACAACTGCCATCAACACAGATTTAAGAGATCATTCAGCCAGAAGAAGACTGATGTTGAAAACGACAGCTGCTGTGTGGGTTTGAAATCAGGTTGCTGTACTTTTAATAAGTATCTTACTGGAACAGCATATTGTTATTGAGTTCGACACAGATAAAAACAGTTAAGGAAAGGGGGGCTTAGAGTTGTTTAGTGTTCACTTTTAAAGTTAAAAAATAAATTAATGTTATTTTCTTTAAATGGTGGTATTTGGGGAGTTTCTGTCACTCATATTTTAACACATTATGAGGCAAGGTGAGCTTTTCTGGGTTTTTAGTTGAATTAGTAGAAGTATTCAGCGCCGTGCTGTAACGTTATCTATGTAATTCAGATGACCAGCACCTTCACAATTTTCGATGTAGCTGCCATTAATGTTGGAGAAAGGAAGGACTACAGCTGCTGGAGATCAGAGTTTAAAATGTGGTGCTGGAAAAGCACAGCAGGTCAGGCAGCATCAAATGAGCAATAGACTTGACATTTCGGTTAACAGCCCTTCATCAGGAATCTATGGCACTATTATAAGTTGCTTAGACCAGAAGGTACACCGTGGCAATTTTCCTTCTAAAATCTCTTTACACTGCACTTTAAATACTGTGCAGAATTTCCATATTAAAATAAGCTGGCAAGTTTGCACACGTTATACTGTGTGAAGTTTTGTTTCTGAAATCACTATTATGGAATAGGCCAGACTACTCAAAACATTCTTCAGCAGACAATTCCAGACCATAACCATTGCAATTTGTTTTGGTGAGTGTACAGTGAACATTACCTGGAATAAGTTAGCTAGTTTGACGACTGGATTTTAAAACAGATAAATACTTATTCTCAAAATGACACATTGAATAACAACGATCAGAATAAATAACCCCTAAAGAACAGAGTCTATCCAAACTGGACTTAATTATGCTGTTTGCGAAGAGACACAATAGTCTCAATAAGCAAATTCCCTTGAAAGCCAATGTAAATGGAACAGATGCTTGTGGCTTGAAGTTAAAAGGCAGAAAGATGTAGTGAGGCAGAGTTTCCACACAGCTCAATGTTGAAATCATCATCAGTTCAGACTGAATTAAACTGTTCAGCTCAGCTAGAGAGCTGACCACTCCACTTTCTTTATACAGCTCACTTCTACAACATGATCACTTTGACATGAAGGTAATCTGTTTAGGTATAATAAAAAAGGCCTCTCAAACTTTTTCATATCTCTGTGCCAAACCAGACTGATCGGAGCCTGGCCAGGTTCATCACTCCTCTGAGAAAAACCAACAACAGAGTCTCATTGAGCCAAGGAACAGCTTTGAAAAAAAAGGACTAGCTTTATGACAGCGTGCTGTATGCAAATTAAGTGTTTCATGCGCAGAGATATACTCAGCATAACATAGAAAACGAACAGAAGTGCCACAAAACGTTTTGTACAAAACATTCCACACAAAATGATAGTAATTATAAAATTCACTATTGTGCAAGTCTTCAAGACCAGCATCGACACAGATTAAACTGACATTTATTCTCTTTCAGGCAGTTGATGAGAAATTGAGGGTTACTCAGATGGTGATTGATCATGCAAAATTATTAACCTTTGTTTAGTGTGTAGTTTGTTACTATATTGCCTTGGGCGTTGAAAGAAAAGACGACTATTAACGTTATAGTAATTATTGACTGCATTGACAATTTCAAGGCAATATATTTAACAGGACACAAATGGAATGTAACATTAAACGATTCGTGGACTTAGGAACAGGAAAGAACAATTCATCCCAACATAACGACTCCACTACTAAATAATATTAAGTATTTTGTGGTGTGTATGTGCATCATTTTTCTGCCTGTTCCTCATGGTATCTTAACTCACATATATATAAGCATACTGTGTAAATATACATTGATTCATTTCAAAGATATATCCATCCTTATTTGTTTAAAAAAACACAATGTGTTAACAGCTCTTTACAAAAGCACAACTCTTTGATCAAATTTGCTCCTTGTTCTTAATTACGAAATAAATTCTTTCTGTCCATTAGTATATACATCCTCCCAACTCCCATTATGTTGTCTTTGTATCTTACATGTAGCAGTTAATAAAAGGGGCATTTTCTACCAATTTTAGCACTAAATAGTACTGGTTTGGAGTAACAAAGTTCTTGGAAAATATGCGGGGCAGAGTGGAGTTAAACAAAATGCTGAGTAAGAGAATTGGAAGAGCGAGAATCTATATATTGTCAGAATCTTGAATCCACTACTTCCGAAAACTTAGGTGATGGAGATAAAAAATTCCTATTAAGCGTTCAGATAGAATCTGCAGAATAATGGCTTGAATCATTCTAGTCTTCGTTAAGTATTATTTGCTGTTTAAACAAATGAGAGGCGATGTTCTAAAAAAATGTCTTTCTGACAAGAATAAGGAAGCTGACCCGAGCAGAATGTTTATGAGATTTTAGAGAAGGACAGCAGCTCAGATTGTGAACAATTTTGACTGTTTTCTCGCTGAGCTGTTGGGTTTGTTTTCAGATGTTTCATCACCATGCTAGGTAACATCATCAGAGAAAATCTGGTGAAGCTTAGGTGTTTTGTTCCACTAGCTATTTATGTGCCTTGGTTTGCTGTGATGTGTGATATCATTTCTTGTTCTGTTCTGTGTGGGTGGTAAATGGGATTCAAATCTCTATGTTAGGTAATGGAGTTCTGGATTGGATGCCAGGCATCTCGGAATTCTTGCGCATGTCTTTGTTTTGTGTGTCCCAGGATGGATGAATTGTTCCAGTCAATGTGTACGAATACAAATGAAAGTTGATAGATGTTTATCTCGCTGGGAAATCTAGCATTTGTGGATGTGGTGTCTAATTAACAAGTAACCGAGTTAATTTAAGTTAACATTTGTATTTATTCAATTGTCACATATCCACAGAAATGCCTACCTATTAATCAGTGGAGCTGCGGTAATAGAACGTATTCAACCATGTATTATACCGATAATTTATCTGAAATATGTTTTATGGCAGGCAGACGGGCTGTGCGTTTGGAGGCATAATCGGATCGCCCATTAATCGGTAGTGGAACAGTCTTATTGGTCAGAATGGTCCGCCTTTGCAACACTATCGTAATTTAGCCAACTCAAACTATCTCAATGAGGAGTTTCACGGAGTGCATCAGACTGCAATACCAGAGTAAAGCGAAATGGCCTTCTTAATGGAAGAAAAAGTGGTCATCTGATTGAAACTTGGATATTCTGGTTACAGTTTGGAGCATATTAAATGCATGAAAAAATAAACTTCGTTATGGCTGAAATTCAAGAAGTCTACGTGATGTTCCTTAATAATCAATGAACTAATTGTGAATGAAACGAGAAAAGAAAACTGCATCAAAATGTCTGTGGTGGATACTTGGTACTAATTGAAACAAATTGTTGAGGAGCTTTAATTACTGAGGATGCTCATGAAAGAGGTCGACAGCTTGAAAGGTAAAAACAATGACTGCAGATGCTGGAAACCAAGGTAGTTCACATATCATAACAGACAGAGTTTGCTTTCTAGTATTTTGCTGAAGAAAGAAGATCTGCAATGACTCATTTGAATGTCATAAATAGATTGTACGGTTGAACAGCACGTCTTTTTCATATGCCTTAAACTGCTACACGGTTTGTAAACGGATGCAGAAAATAACATGTGTGGCAAATGAGCTGGTCGTTTTTGACAGAGTTCAATTGCCTTTGTGTGGCAATACATCTAGCTAACGGGAAGAAAGGAAATTCCAGTTCTGAAAATCATGCAAATTCTAACTTTCATATACCTTCATTTTTTTATCAGTATGAATCATTGCCCATACCATCTAGTTCTAACTTAACCTAACATATCATCTTCCTGAATAACACTAAACATTTGTCTGAGGAACGTAGGGACTAGAATAGCTCTAAAACATTTTACTATGTCGATTATTTCATATCATTGATGAACATGCTCTTACTCTATATTGTCAGGGTTATGTTTCCCACCGCCTCTTAACGTATTTGTCTTGGAGTCAGAAATTAATCTAACAAAGATTTTAATTAGTCAAAGTAGTCTAACGCTATTCCACAACACGTATTTATTTGTTGCTGATTTACCTGCTGAAACAACTCACTCGGGTCGTTACATTATTTGCAGAAATCCATAACCACGATTAAAGTTTGATGTTATTCTGAATTACGCCTAATGGCCTCATCCGTTGAATATCTGGTAATATTTTATCACACAGTGCTTTTGTTTTGTTCTTAAACAAAAATAAGTTATGAGTTTCAACACAGCATAGTTAGTTGTTGCATGCTGCTTGAAATTTGCAATTCAACATTCTGGCTTAGAGCACTGCACTGCTACAGCTTCCCACTGTATAGTGTCTTCAAGTATTTGGATCAGGTGCAGCCAATGCGCTTCCATTCATATGGATGCTAAAGACTAGTTTGCACACCTGTCCTGCATTAAGCTGTTACTTACTGCACTTTGCTCTGAGGTTTTCCAGTTCTAGAAATACAGTGCAAAGTTCAAATAGTAGAAAGTTAAAAAGTGGTTAGCATACACTGCATATCACAGCGGAGATTTAGGACTTGTTAAATAGGAGGAGTTCAATTCTTAAGCGCAATTTCAATTGTTCGAATTTCAATTTATTATCCTCGTCAGTCCCTTAATTTATCATCTGTCACTTTATGCAGATACCTTTACACATGACAAGGTATACCTGCTCCGAAATCATTCATCATATTTGTACGCGTGCATATGCATGCAGTTTAACGTACCAGAAGATTTACCTTCTGGTACCTCCAAATTGATAATGTTAACTGAGTTTGGTCGTCCTAACAAATCGGATTTCGATTAAATGCTTGCAAATATCCCTTCAAACAATAAAGCTTATCTATTTCTAGTTTGGATGACATCATTTCTTGCAAAACGAATTCAGGAAATCCAGTAACACTCTAATCTCCGAAGATTGTTTCTGCAGTGTAGTCGTTACTAGACTTCTGACCAAATTCCTTCAATTGCATTTTGTTCTCATATTCTATGAAAGCAGAATATATCAATTAGACAGAGGACAGACGATTACATATCCTATCATCCGTATTGTGGTCCAAAATTGGCACACATTTTGGGTGAATAGAGCTTCCATCCTTCTATGATTTTTTTGTTGGTGCAGAACCGATTGTCCTAAGTATCTCTAATGTAATGTATTATTCAATGGTGATAGGATCCTTAACTGTCTGTAATTACTCTTGCATATCAAAATGTTTGGTTTGAATATTTGCACATTTATTTATCATGTTCCAACTCCTTTATGTTTAAAAAGTGATTCACATCTTCCATTTGTGTTAATGAAGGAGAAAAGCAAATGTGTCCAAGTCGTAACAATTGAATCTTACCAATTGTGTTCTTCCGTAATTGTTCTTCTGAAAAGGAAAATATCTTCATTCGTATTGCACCCGATAATACTTCAGCAGAAACGTTGGAATTTATGCCCAGGTGGAGAAAAGTGTACAGAACAATTGATCATCTGAAGCGCAGATATGTCCTTTGAGGACTTGCACAAAAAAAAATTCAGAGCGATTCGTGCAATTTATATCCAATTAACAATTCTAGAATTGAAAACTGTCCTTTGGAATGGTCATTATGAAATTAACATTCTCCACGAGTAAACTTACGTTAATCCCCTTTGACAGAATAACTACACTGTCCACATCTAGTCTTGGTCCACAGTCATTAATTAATTTATTGACTAATTAATAAGAGTTCAACAGAACAAATTTTCTTTTTAGCAATAGTTTCTGTTCGTGGGCAAAAAAAATGTAGAATAAATGTTATACTTCCCATTAATCTTGAAAGCTCTTCAAATTATACATTAATAAATAACACCCATGCTGATACTCAGTCTCTCTGGACATGAAGAATCTAACATTTATTGCTGCAGGTGCAGACAGTTGTTGACTTTAAACGTCAAGATATTTCTTGACATAAGTAGTTTACATTTTTCAACTTCCTAAAATTAATGCCGCATTGCAGTACTTGTCAATTTCAAGAAACAGTTTGCAGCAGAAAAAAGTCATTAGAAAGAAGTAACTTGCAATATTCGGAAAGATTTACAAATTTTGTCCACGATTACCCAGAAAATCTTACGATAATTTCCCATTGTAATTATTTTACTTCATTCATTCAGCTCATTGCAAAACGAACATTCTTTTCAGAACAACCGAACCAAGTTCCTTTTAGATTTTATGGTTTCCTGCAATGTCAGGTAAAACCATCGATTCATCAACATTTATTTTCTCAGCATAGATTTCAAACACATTATATCAAACTACTCTAATAAGAAGGAAGAGATGTATCAGCCCATCTAACGTGTTTCAAACAGAAACATTGGCCAGGGTGGTTACATAAAAAAATGCAGCAATATACTCATTTAAATATTTAATTATATCTACTGATTGATTTACTTAAATTTTCAAATCTACACTAAGTGACTCGGAAGTTTGGTGAGCGGGTTTCAAATCATAGCTATACAGAGCAGTCCGATTGATCGACATACCAGTATTTCACATGTTGACGTCAATTGCACTGCTGATGGTGCTTGTTGACGGTAATGTTCAACGTCCCTAAAATACACTTGTGTAACCTAACGAGTCCAACATTGGCTGAAACTTTCATAGTTGAGAACTGCATCGCTAGGAAGACAGGATCATCTAATGCATTGAAGCGTCACAGCTTGCATCAACTTTTCCGAGCCACACATGATCCTAAATTTAAAAATATCTTGCCATTTCTTTCATATTGGTGTGTCAATATCTGTGATTTCAAATGTTACCCGCACTACGGTTGCACTCATTGGCTCAGACTGCAACTGTTCTCGAATTTACATTTGAAATCCTTCTGAAATACCATAATTTGTTGGCATTAAATGCTGATAATACTATATATATCTGAAGAATTGTGAATCCTCCTTGAAAAAGCAAACTGTTTTTTTAAAACGTCTTTTTCGTTTTAGGGCTTTACTGCATCAGAAAAAAAAAACTTCACTATCTGCAGTCTCAAAACATCTAATGGAATTCAAAGTGTTCTGCTGTGAAACTTGAGACTTTACACGCCAAACCAATGCAGAAACACTCAGGTTAATTCTGAAGTCTAAATAGCATTTAAAGCAAGACGATGTATATTTCCTGAAAATATCTGCCTGTAACTCAATCTGGATAAATGTGTGATATTGCATTTTGTTACAACAAATATTGGTAGGAGTTACACAATTAATGGAGGGCCTTGGGTCTTATTGCACAACATAATATTTTGAAGATTGCATCTCATAGGCAGTTTCAAAGGCGGTTAGCACGCTGGCATCCATTGCTCTCTCCTTTGAGTATAAAGTTGGGAATTTATGATTATGTTGTACACCACATTAATGAGACTTCTTCTGGACTACTGCAAACAATTGTGGTTGAACTCAGAAGTCTCATGACACCAGGTAAGAGTCCAACAGGCTTACATAACATCACAACCTTTCGTAGCACCACTCCTTCATCAGGTTTGTCGTGAGATTTCTGACTTTGTCCACCAGATTCTAACTGGTATCGTCACAACATGACTACCATTCACAGTTCGAGTCTGTTACAGGAAAGATATGATATAGTTGGCGACGGTTCATAAGAGATTTAACGGGATGTAGCTGGGTATAGGAATTGAGTGATAAGTATAGACTGCATAGAGTGGGTCTATTTTCACAGAAGCGAATGAGGTTGAGAGATGACCTTCGCAAAGTTAACAAAATCATGAGAAGTGTAGCTAGGCTTAATTATACATGTGTTTTGGTTTGTATGATATTTAAAGACTAGTAGGCACATTTGTTACGTGAGCGGAGAGAGATTTTAAGTTCAAGACACGACGAATAGTAGTTCTTACACAGAGGTTGGTTTTCGTGTGAAATTAACGTTATGAGGAAGTGGTGGATGTGGGTACAATTACAGTGTTTAAAATAGCACTTGGATAAATATATGAATGGAAAAGAATTGGAAGGTTATGGCCAATGATCAGGCAGATGGGACTTGGTTATTTTTGGATGGTGCTTGGCGTGGACAATTTGAACAGAAATATCTGTTTCTGTGCTGTATGTCTCTATGACTCTGTGACTCGATAAGTGCTTTTAATCGTAACTAGCCCAATTATTTTTCAATCTTCTTAAACATCTTACCAGACTCTTTGCAATCCTTCTCTACTTCTAGTAGAAAAGACGCCAAGAAAATTCTCAGTAATTAATTTTGATGAGTTTAATAAAATACAAAAAAAAACATTGGGAATGCATGCATTAAGGATGACATGAAGTTTCCGCAAAAGTAAATGCTTACACTCTCTATGAATCTCTCTCTCTCTCTCTCTCTATAAGAGAGTGCTCGCACTGGGCTGATTGCCTTATTTCTGCTCAAATGTATTATGATCATATAGACTTCATATAAAGGCGGTAAATAAGCAGTAAACCAGAGAAATATGATTTTAATGTCAGGCAGTAATATATTGAGAGAGAAAGAGAACAATGAATTTGCAAACACTTGGCAAGTTGAAAATAACACGGGAAATATTAGGTTATGCACTCTGGCAGGGAAATAATACAAGATTTGAATATTATTTAAGTGGGTAAACACTCCAGCAAGGAACATAGCAAAGGCATTTGGGAGTCTTCGTTCATGAATCACACAAATAAAGTACCCATCCAATTTCAACAAGAAATGGGCAATACAAATGAATTATGTTATTTGATTCATAGTGAGTTCAATGGAATGGTCACAAATGGTTTTGATGCCACTACAGAAGTATCGATTCCATCCACAGCTGGGACATAGTTCCGTTCCACTTATCTAAGGGAAGGTAATCTGGTATTGATAGGAATCCAGACCGGCTTAACATGGTTGACAGTAACTACACAGGCCTTTTGAGGAGACCCGAGTAAGTTCATCCTGTTTTCCTTGCATATCGATGATCATGTGGTGACATTTTAGAAATATATAACATTCGTGCTGTTTTTTTTCTCATTGTCGGAGAGTCTAAGACTACAAGTTATTACATTAGTATATTGGGTTGCACATTTGAGAAGGAAGTGAGAAAGCTATTGAACCTGTGAAATATATTTCGTACGGAGGAGCGTCGAGGTTGGTTCATCAAGTGTACTCCAGGTAGACGTAGACTCGTCTTTAATCAACAAGGTGATCAAGGGTTACAGGGATAGGCTAGAAAGTGGACTAATACTTTTTAAGTCAGATATCATATCATTGAATGGCTGAGTGCTCGCACTGGGCTGACTGCGTTATTTCTGCTCATATGTATTATGATCATATGGACTTCATACAAAGACGGTAAATAAACAGTAAACTAGAGAAATATGAATTGAATGTCAGAAAGTAATATATTGAATTATCTTACCTTTGTTCTTTTCGTTTGATTGTTTTTCTGTTGTTTAATAACATTTCACAGTAATTGGCAAAAAGTAGGCTCTGATAATAATTTTTAACCGAGTCAAATGTGATAATAAAATATTTCAAATTCTTCTCAAAAGTCACAAGGAAATATGTAAATTACCGTGTGATATTTACAAATTCCTTAACACTCCAGTCACAATGTAATTCACAACTGCAGTTTGATTCTGAATAATTAGGAATGCAACAATCATGTTATGACAACAAAGGCCTGGCCATCAAACACATTAACCAGGCAAGAGTGCCATATCCGGTGAGACAATGCCATTATCTCTACGTGCCCATAATGCACAATTAATGTACAGCTAAATACAGCACACATCTGCAGGTAGAAGGTGTCTCAGTGGTAATTGCACGATCAAGTTTATGGACTCATTCATAAACAACAGTTGATTCGTGCCTCCAAATTCTTTTGTAATTATCGTGTTTTAGTGCAGAAACGAAGAATGCTTTCCTCATAATATACTGAATCTTCATAGATGCAACACATAATTTACACAAATCCAGGAATTCTCCATTATTCAGATCCTTGATGAGTACTATTCCATATTGGTATCAATACTTACTGCAGAATAACTGTCTAAACTCAACAAGATTTTATTTGCAACATGTCCAACCCCGAGAAGGAACAAACTAAGCGTGAAACTAGCCTCCAACCAACTAACCTTCCATCCATGAACATTTGCTACATTCTGTCACTGTCGCTAAGGCAAACTCATGCTTGCAGCCAAAAGAAGCACAGAGTGCAGATTTGCAAAGCGTTGGTATCAATGTGTGATGAAGGAGATTTTACAAACCCTCACAATGTCATGCAGGCTGGTGTGACTGATATCACCTTTCACAGTAACCAGGAAATCCTGTTTCATTTTGATATATACTTCAGAACACTCGGGAACACTCATAAACTACACAGTATCATAAAAAACTTAGAATGCATAATTTGAAATAGAAATCACATCGATTGTTATTGCATCTGTTTGGTCCAAGCAAAATGCTGCTCTAACCGTGCTATTTAAAATTCTACTTGCAAACAAAACTGTTGTTATCCATGCTCGTACAGTAAATTATCTTCTTCTCGAATTCGCAAGTGTTACTTGCTTAAACTCCTCTTTGTGGTAGTGTGTTCTACATGTGAAAATGAGCTGTTGTGGTTAGTTTAAAGATTAAATATTTAAAATCAGATTATTATTTAGTATCTTTCCAATCAAATGCTTGTATGGTTTTCAGGAGTTTTCTAAATTCTGGAGGGGGACAAAGGAATTCCGAAAGATTAGAGTCAGCTGTTGCATAACTCTACAGATGAAAAAAAATGTTTTCTGTTCACTTCTTTCCTGCAATTTTCCTGCCCATCAATGAGTAATCCAGTCCGAATTTCCATCTAGTCGTTTAGATTTTGGTATGAGGTGAAAACATTCTTTGAGGTAAAAAGTAAACACATAAATTATATTTCCTAGTTTCAACAGTTATTTACAATTGCCAATATAGTAGGTATTTTGTTAAGAGATACCATGCAGGTGTGTTCATGACGTCGTTAAATTGGCTTTGTGTATGCATGTGAAGGAAAATGGTTGAATGTTGCTTTTGCGTGACGGCAACTCTGTGTCCAGTGGCGTAATACTGGATTTGATACGGTGAGCATTATTGTTGTGTACATTACTGATATCTAAAGGTGTGTAAAAGGTTTTATCAGAATGCTCCCAGCTGATGCAAAGATCAGTGGTGTGATAAACAGTGAAGAGAAAAGCCTTAATTTACCGGATGAGAAATAAAAAAATACTTAGAAGAGTAGAACACTGGTCAGTTGAATTTAACAAAAACATGAAAAACAAAGTGAATTAGCTCATTTTGCAGGGACTGACAAGGCAAAAGGCATTGCGGGCAATTGAAGCACGCTAGGAATTGCATAGGTGAACTGGACCTTAAATGCAATAGGACAAGTCGATGCTTGTTAAGAAGGCATATGGGACATGACTTTGTAAGTAAAACCAGTGAACACATGGAATTATGATAGAACTTTATAAGACTTAGTTAGGCTGCAGGTGGAGGAAATAAATAATCCTTGTGTACGCACTACACCAAGAATAATATATCTGACACGTTCCATATATGAAGACAGAAAGTTTCCTGATGTCTTCCTGACAGCTAGGACGACTAAATGGGAGTCCTGATTGAGGAAGCAGTAATATGACTGGCATATATTAACCGCAATATGATTGACAGCACTGTGCAAAATCACGACCACTTCAGTTTACAACAGATACGTTGGAACACCACCACCTTCACGTACCCGTCCAAGCCACTCATCATCATGACTTGGAAATATATCGCCATTCCTTCATTGTCACTAAGTATAAATCCTGGCATTGTCTCCCTTATGGCATTGTTAGTAACAAATAACAAATAGAGTCCAGCAGTTCAAAAAGGCAGCTCACCACCACGTTCTCAAGTACAGTTTAGGGATGGGCAATGAAGGCTGGCCAGCCAGCGACGCCGACATCCCACGAAATGAATGAATAAATTTTAAAAAGTAGATCGGATAGACTGCAAGAAAAGATTTCTGTACAGACTCAAGATACAGAAAAAAAACTACAGTTTTTATGTAAAATGCAATAAGAGTAGATCATATTCAAAGAATACTTACATTTCTCACAGACACTGCGGTTATCTGGAAATCAGTGCGTGTAATGGTGATAGAGGTGGGAATCAATGCAAATTTTAAACACGTACTTACCTTCGTCTTCTTTTTGTTGAAATTTCTTCTCTGTTTAAGTGCAAAGTATAAAATTTGTGTGTTTCTTTGTGACGTGAAGAAGAAAAATAATTAGAAGAAATATGGTAAAGAATCATAAACAAAATGCAGTGACACTTTTGCAACGTGATGTAGTATCCTCCTTTTCAAAAAAAATCCGCTTTGTATTCAAACTGTTCCATTAGACATCTCTGATAGTTCCCAATACATCACCATTTTTCGAAAATAAAGGCAAAATAAAATAGATAATGGAAATCAGAAATAATAATGTATAGTGGTCCAATTACTTTTCCGAACTGGAAACATCGATGGAGAGGGCAGTGCAGTTAATATCTGGGGTCAGACATGAGTATTCCTTGTATGTGACTCGAAACATTCACTCTGTATCTCTCCTTACAGATAATTCCAGACTTGTTGCTTCCACTCCAACGTGTTCTGTTTTCATTTAACACATTGGGAGATGAAATAAATAAAATCTGTACAAAAAAACAATACAAAGGTCCAATGGTCGCGAAATGGATTCTCTCTCTGTCAAAAAAAAAAGAATGCCACAGCCTCTTACTGTCTTCAGAATATTCACGTATTCAAAAACAACAGAGTAATTACATATTTCCTGCTATCCCAAGCAACTTCACATGCACTCTCAGCTGAGGGACATGGTATTCCTAGAAACGTTTCCTACGCATATTTGTGAGGTGTTTTTGTTTGGTGTTCTTCAAGCAGCGCACATACGTTAACATGGTTAAAATTGAGTGTGAAATGTGAACCTGGATTAAGCAGCAATTGCTAATTTTAGTGTAAATGAATGCGGCATATGTCATGGACCAGCTGAGATGGCTCAAAGCATTTCAAACATATATCCCAGACCCTAGCTTTGCTAGATGTTTTAAGCAAGTGTAAAGTGGACAGTGGAAGAGAGAATCAGCTGGTCAAACCATACTACTTAGTTTTAACCAAAACAACATTTACTTTAACGATTACTGAATGAAACAAAAACAACAGAAAACAGAATACTGAAGAACTTAATCTCTCTGAAAAGCCAACAGGTCATTCCATTTTAATGATGTTCTTCCAAGTATTTGCAACAATCACCATAAACACACCTTGGCACGAAAGGTAAAATCAAACACAAATTCTTACAGTATACCTGTCAGAGAGAGAGAGAGAGTATCAGCCTGAACCTGCTTCTTTGGATACAGAAGTTGTTTTTTTCATAAAACCGTTAAAAACTAAATCAAATTAGCGGGGGGCTGAACTGGGATAACTGGCTATACATCTTTCATTGTGCAAGTGCACTTTTTTAACGTGAAAGCCTGATGCAGTAACTGTTATCTATTATAGACTGGCCCGAACACCCTAGAATGAGAAAGTGAGAACTGCAGATACTGCAGTTCAGAGTCGAAGAGTGTGGTGCTGGAAAAGCATAGCCGGTCTGGCAGCAACCAAGGAGCAGGCGAATTGCCACTTTGAGCCTATGCCCTTCATCAGGAATGAGGCTTATGGCCCAAGGAGACTGACAGATGAATAGGATGGGCTGGGGCTGGAGTGAAGGTAGGTGGGAATGCGAGAAGTAGGTGGAAAATGGGGATGAAGGTAATAGGTCAGACAGGAAGGTGCAGCGGGATAGTTTGGAAGTAAGATAGGCGGGTAGAACAGTTCAAGAGGGCATTGCTGAGTTGGGAGATTGGATCTGTGGTAAGGTGGGTGGAGGGGAAATGAGAAAGATCGTGAAATCCACATTGATCCCGTGTGTTTGGAGGAACTCAGGTGGAAGATGAGGCGTTTTTCCTCGAGGCTGCGGATGGTTAGAGCTTGGCGATAGAGGCAGCCCTGTACTTGCATGTTCTTGGCAGATTGGGAGGAGGAACAAAGTGTTTGGCCACAGGGCGGTGGGGATGTTAATTGCATGTATCAAAGAGATGTAATCAGAAATGCTTTGAAGGCCACATTGGGAGCAACGGACTCAGAAGCTGAAGTGTTTGGAAGGAGAGGTAAATGTTTGTTAGATGTGAAACGATACTTTGGAGCCGAGGACCGAGTAAGTAGGGAAGTGTGGGCATAGTTCTGCACTTCTTGCGGTGGCAATATAAAGAGCCAGGATTGGAAGGTGGGTTGGTGAGGAGCGTGGACCTAACAAGGGACTCGTGGATGGAATGGTCTCTCTGATACGCAGATAAGGGTTTGGTGGGGAATATGTTTCTGTTTCTGGGTCTATTTGTAGGTGGCAGAAATGGTGGAGGTTGATGCAATGCATCCAGAGTCTGGTGGCGTGTAAGGTGAGGATGAAGTGGTTCTGTCCTTTTTGCAATTGCAGGGGTAGCGCTCGAGGGTGGAGGTGTGTGAGGTTGAGGGGTTGCTCTGGAGGGTATTGTTGACCATGTGGGAGGGGAATTTGCAGTCTTTGAAGAACAAGGCCAGCTTGGATGTTCTATGGTGGAATTGGTCCTGTTAGGAGCAGATGTGGTGGAGTTGGAGAAATTCAGAATAAGAGATAGCATTTTCACAAGAGGCAGGGTGAAAGGAGGTGTAGTCGAGGTAGCTGTGGGAGTCAGTGGGTTTGTAGTAGATTTTCGTGTTGACTCAGTAGTTGGAATTGTAGATGGAGAGATTCAGGAAGGGGATGGTGAAATTTGAGAAATTCCAGGTTAAACGGTGGTCAGGGTGGAAGGTGTTAGTGAAGTTGACAACTGCTCAGCCTCTTCGTGGGAGGACGAGGTGGTGCTGACACAGCCATCGATGTACCAGAGGAAAAGATGGGGAATGAAATCAATATAGCTGTGAAAGATGGACTATTCCACCGACCCGACGAAGAGCCAGGCAATAGCTGGGTCCATGTGTTGCCCATGGCTATCCCTTTGGTCTGGAGGAATTGGAAATCTCTGCAGGAAAAGTTGTTGAATGTGAGGAACAGTTCAGCCAACTGAATGGGAATGCCAGTGGAATGGTACTGGCTGGGTTGGCGTGAGATAAGGAAACAAATGATTTGAAAGCTTCTGAGATGGCGGATGGATCTGTGCAGGTACTGGATATCCATGGGGAAGATGAAATGTTGGGGGCTGAGGAAATGAAAGTCACGGAGGACGTGGAGGGGGTGGGTGGTGCCCCGAAACTAGGTGGGGAATTCTTGCGCCAAGGGGGACAGGACGGTGGCAAGATATGCAGAGACACGTTCACTGGGGCAGAAGCAGGCCTCATCGTCATCCCAATACATTCCTGTACCAAAGAATTTGACATGCATTGCGACATCAAACACTTCTTCGGCCATTTCCGCCGCCTTGCTTACTTTTTTCATGAGGACACCCGCTCAACTTCTGAGCGCCCATTTTCCCACCTCCAACACACTCCTTCCACCTGGACACCCCTTGCTAATCTCTTACCTGTCCTGGAACTCTTTATTTCCAACTGCTGCCATAGCATTGACCACCTCAACATGTATTCCAACCTTTCACTCTCGCAAAGTGCAGACCTCCACGCCCTCTGCTCCAACACCAACATCACAATCAATTCTGCAGTCAAGTGGGAGGCTCAGTGGTAGTTTGGCACACCGACTACTGAACTGCTGAAGCCAGAAGCCAACACGTAGACACGTCCTCTGACTGCCCCCTTGAATGCAATGCCACTTCCCATCACCAAAGCATAATATCCAGACCATCCATTATCTCTGGGACTCTCGCACCCACAGCCTCGAACCTCATAGTTCGGGAACCCCGCACTGCCCGATTCGACGTCCAGCCCAAAATTCGCAAAACTCATTGCCCTGTCGACACATTGTGTCAGAATGCTCCTGACCCACCAAACCGATCTCTGCATATATTGACGCCAATTTGTCTGCCATGGTTCAGGAACTCCCCACCTATGTTCGGGACACCACACACGTCCTCCACCTCCTCCATGATTTTCGTTGCCCTGGACCTCAACGCCTCATCTTCAATGTGGACATTGAGTCATTATGTACATTCTTCTACTGTGATGTAGGCCTCGAAATCGGTAGTTTCTTCCTCTCACGCTGAGTAACAGTACTCTTCCAATGACAATCTCATTTGATGGGCTGAACTGGTCCTCAGTCTCAACATTTTCTCCTTTGAATCCACTATCTGCAGAGCAACAGGGTGGCCATGGGTCCCGGCATGGGCCCCAGCTGTGCCTACCTCATCACCGTGTACACGGAAGTGCCCATTTTCTGCAGCTGCACCAATTCCCCATCTTTTCCTCAATGACTACATTGTCACCACGTCGTGCTCCCTCGAGAAGATTGAACAGTTCATTAACTTTATTGACACCTTCCAACCGACCTCAAGTTCAACTGGACTGTGTTGGACACCTTCCTCTACTTCCTGGACCTCTTCATCTCCATTTCTGGCAACTTACTTAATGCGGTCATTTACTACAAACCCACCCAGTCTGACAGCTAACTGGACTACACGTCCTTCCACTCTGTCTCCTATAAAAACATTATCCCATAATACAACATACTTCGCCTCCACTGCATCTGCTCCCAGGAGGACAGATTTCACCGTAGAACATGCAAGATGGCTCTGTTATTGAAAGACTACAAACTCCCCTCCCACGTGGTCGATGATGCTCGCTAGAGCATCTCCTCCACTTGCCGCACCTCTGCCTTTGATCCCCACACCTCCATTTGCATCAAACACAGAACCTCCCTGGTCTTCATCTTCCATCCCACCAACTTCCTGAAACATTGGATCATCCTCTGCCATTTCTGCCATCTACAAACAAATTCCACAACCAGGGATTTTCACTGTATCGACCAGTCTCTCCGTGACTCTGTTGTGAAGTCCACGGTCCATACCAATCCATCCTCCATTCCCAGCACCTTCCAGGAGTGCAAGCCTACACCCACACAACTTCACTTACCTCCATCCAAGGCCGAAAAGAATCCTACCAGATGCAACACTAGACGTCCACCCACGTCATCTACTGGGTCCGTTGCTCCCGATGTGGCCTTCTCGATGTTAGCAAGGCAGGAGGCCAACTTGCGGGGCATTTCAGAGAACATCTCTGGGACATATGCAATAAACATACATCACTGTCCTGTAGCTGAACATTTTAATTCCCCACTCCACTCCGCCAAGGACATGCAAGTCCGAGTCCTCATTCACCAACATCCCCCTTCCTCTGAAGCCTAGAAGATGAACGCCTTGTCTTCCGGCTTGGGACCCTCCAAAGACACGGTATCAATGTGGATTTCGCCAGTTTCCTCATTTCCCCTCCCAACCTCATCCCAGATCCAAACTTCCAACAGGGAACCGTCTCTTCAGCTGTTCTACCTTCCTTCCCACCTATCCACTCCACACTTCTCTCCGACCTATTGCTTCACCTACACCTTCAACTACTGATCGCATTTCCAGCTGTGCTCAGCCCAACCACGCCCCTTTTCATTCATTTTTCAGCGCCCTTGAGGCACAACCCCAATTCCTGGTAAAGGGCTTTTGCTCGAGACTTCGATTCGCCTGCACTTTTGATACTGCCTAATTAGCTGTGCTTTTCCAGCACCACAGTCTTCGACATTCAAACGCTATACCCCAGGATTTTCCGAGTCTGTGTCATTTGCGAACACTCTGAAAAAGAAAAAAAAAGCAAGAATGGCAGAACATTGTTCAAGGAGCAGCTTAGTCACACTACCCCCTTAAAAAAATGAGCCACCATGCCCGAAGAATGCTTCATTTTGAAACCTCTTAAAATTTTTCAGTACTCGTAAACACCATGCACTTGCTTTGACCATAAACATGGAAACATGCACAATAACATTCTGTTTTGGTTCTGTTTGCCGAGCTGGGAATTTTGTGTTGCAGACGTTTCGTCCCCTGTCTAGGTGACATCCTCAGTGCTTGGGAGCCTCCTGTGAAGCGCTTCTGTGTTGTTTCCTCTGGCATTTACAGTGGTTTGTCTCTGCCGCTTCCGGTTGTCAGTTCCAGCTGTCCGCTGCAGTGGCCAGTATATTGGGTCCAGGTCGATGTGTTTGTTGATAGAATCTGTGGACGAGTGCCATGCCTCTTGGAATTCCCTGGCTCATGTTGTTTGTCATCTGCTTGTGTTCGACTGGGACAACACTATTATTATAGGACAAACCAAACAGAGAACAGCCAGGGAATTCCAAGAGGCATGGCACTCATCCGCAGATTCTATCAACAAACACATTGACCTTGACCCAATATACCGGCCACTGCAGCGGACAGCTGGAACTGACAACTGGACGCGGCAGAGACAAACCACTGTAAATGCCAGAGGAAACAACACAGAAGCGCTTCACAGGAGGCTCCCAAGCACTGCGGATGTCACCTAGACGGGGGACGAAACGTCTGCAACACAAATTCCCAGCTTGGCGAACAGAACTACAACAACGAGCACCCAATCTACAAATCATCTCACACACTTTGAATTACATTCTGTTTCTGTCAGTTATACTCTGCCAACAAACGCCTCCATTTCTCATTCTGGTCTCTGCAACGCATCAGCAACCACGTCTTCTTATCCTGTCATATGCACAGTTTTGTCGTTGAATGGCTGTTGTAACAAGCTCCATTTAAACCGTCAGGTATTTTTGCCCTTAAATTTCTACACAACCGTCAATGTGTTATGATCAATGTGTATGATTACCTCAGATATGTTGCTGGCAACATGAACACTGAAATGTTGTAATGCCAAAACCAAGTTCAAAGTCTTCTCAGCCATGGAATATTTCTGCTCACAAATGGTTAACTTCCTGGAGAAATGCCCACTAGGTCTTTCTATCTTGCGGTTGTATACTTGCAACAGCACAGCACCGACACCCACATCACTTACATCGACAGCCATCTTGAATTGTTTTGCATAATCAGCTGTGGCTAATACTGGTGCAATGGTTACCACAGCTTTCAGGCTGTCAAATGGCCTTCTGACAGTCTACTATCCACTGAAACTATTTGCGTTTTTTTTGCAGTTCAGAGAGCGGAGCAGCCATATTGTTAAGATTTCGTGCAAATATTCGAAAACATCCGCTCAATCCCAGAAAACATAGCAGTGATCTTTTTGACGATGGTGTGGAAACCCTCCAATTGCCTTGGTTTTTGCATCTGGTGGGTACACGCCTGACAAATGTCGCCAATGTTCTTTCCATGTGTGACTAAAAATCACCACTAAAATATACTTGACAAAATTGGATAATCCAGCAATAACCTTATTGGTTAGTCTCTGAAAGGTGGCTGGCGTATTTTTCATGTCAAATGACATGAATTTAAACTGATACAGTCCATTCAGTCATACAAAAGGCGACATCGCCTTTGCTACTTCTGTCAAATTTACATTCCAGTATCATCTGAGAAAGCCCAGCTGAGAAACATAAGTCGTCAACGCAGTCTTCCAAGGGGAATCGGATATACATTGTCTTTATTTCCGCATTGACATTGCGGTAGCGAACGCATAACCATTGCACACCATCAGGTTTTGGTACCATTGCTCTGGGTGAGTTCCAGTCTCTGTAACTCACTTTGATTATATCATCTCAGATCATGCATTGTCTCATTTTGAACGCGTGCCAGCTTTACATGGTTATGCCTATAACGATGTTGTTTAAACAGAACAGCATCTCCTGTATCTATATCATGCACAATCAGGTTAGTACTTACCAGCTTATTCCCACTTTTCTCTCCATGTATTAGTACTATCCCTTTCATGTCGTTTCAATTTTCCTCTGGAAGGTAACTCAATAATTTATCTCAGTTTTTGTTAACTTTCTCATTGTGCAAGTTAATTTGAGAAATGTCCAAATCGGAATCCTTTGAACTTGGTTCTTTTCTCTGTGTTGTGTTGTAATCAATAACACATTATCCACTTGATTTACACCCCTGCCAATAAACCTTTTTGAACATATTCACATGACTGATTCGTTGAGTTCTTTTCTGTCACTCAATTGTTTTCACCTTATTCAATTTCCTTACGACTTGATAAGAAACAGGAAACCATGCTATTAAAGTTCACCTATCTCTGGATGTAACACTAATAGCTTATCCCCGATAGCAAAATTGCGATTTTCGGATTTCTTGTTTACTTCCTGTGTCATTGTATGTTGTGATACTTTGAAATGCTGTCCAAATGCTTTACCCTAAAATTGGACACATGTTCCAAATATGTGGTCCGTGATTTCTGACTTTAGAAATCTCCAGAATCAATGTTAATGGTCCTCTCCCTTCACGGCACATGTCTAATTCAAATTGAGTGAATTTGGCCGATTCAATTCGTGCATCTATGATCGCAGAAAGCACAAACGGAATTCCCTTATCACAATCATCTGGATGGTATTGACTATAAGTCCACAAAGTGCTCGTTAATGTCTGATGTCATCTTTTAGTGCTCCATGCGATTCTGGATAGTATGTAGCAGATTTGAATTGTTTTATTCTTAAACTGTCCGTAACTTCCTTGAATAATTTTGATGTGAAATTTGACTCTTGATCTGATTCTATCTCTATCGATAGTGCAATATTGTGAAATAGAGAGGTCTCTGGAAATCTCGTGGATCCATCCATTGTTGATAACAATTTCCAATTTTTTATATGAGGCAACGGATCTACACAATCAATTAAGGGACTTGTAAGAATTTCCTCAAATACTGGAATAGATATTACTCGTGCTGATTTTATTACTGCCTGTGGTTTTCCAATTACCTGAAATGAATGATACGTCTGGAAAAATTCAACTCCATCCTTGTGCAGTCCAAGTCAGTAAAAATGTTTTTGTACTTTAGTCTGCGCTTTTATCAAACCTAATTGACCCTCAAAAGGTGGCTCATGCGTCACCTACAATTATTCGTTTCTATAACCCACTGGCAACACGATTTGATGAACTTCTGCATATTTCTCAACTGCCCTGGTATGTGATGGCCTCCATTTCCCCACTAAGTCGCCATTGTAACGAATAACAATATTCAGGAATATGCTTGGATTCTTTTTCTATATATGCCTTTTGATCCAGTTGCTTTCAGTTTTAATCTTTCTGCTGAAACAAAGTTAATTTGTCTGAGCTAAAGATGTCTGCATTGTCATAGATCTGCTACTGGCTTGTCTCAACCATCTGACCAAACAGGTCTCTGCTAAGTCCACTTCGACTTTTATTTATCTGTTCTCTTTAGTCTCTTTTATTTCAACTGTTGACTTTTTGACATCGTTACTTCACAGTCAGGAAAAAGTTCAGGATATGTCTTCTGCAAAAGTTAATTTGCCTGGCTTTTCAAACACAGAAGGCAGCACTCCTATGGGTGAATCAACTATATCATTGGCAAGAACAAATTGAATTCCTGGAGCTGAGAGTTTGTCCAGAACTCCTACCATCAATTCTGCACTCTTCAACGGATACTAACACATACATAATTAAGTACTTCTTGTCTTAACATGAATTTCCGTTGCTGGTTTCATTTCTGGCAGTATTCCTTTAGATGTACAGAACTCTTCATCTTTCAGCATCACATATTGAGAGGATCCGTTGTCTCTTAACATGATAACCTCTTTATTTGGTGCTGCAGGCCGATGAGAATAAATGTTATGTTCGCAAGTATGTGGTTGAAGAAGGTCTGGAACTTCCTTCTTAACCAGCAACCAGCCTGCTTGCATATTATGGTGCAGCTTTCTAGCCTCCATCGTGTTACCACTGTCAAACCCTGGTCTAGTTCAAGATTACTTTGCCCTTGAGCTTTATTTCAGAGAGGGATTAATTAACCAAGTTCCATTGTGTCTGAAGTTTCAAACGTTCATTGGGACCTTGTTACTTACCCTAATAGGTAATATCTTCGACCCCGCCCCTTCGCCGATCTCCGACCCTAACCCCGCCCTTTCGCCGATCTCCGACCCTAACCCCGCCCCTTCGCCGATCTCCGACGATCTCCGTCACCATGCCTAACCCCGCCCTTTCGTCGATCTCCGACAGCATGCCTAACCCCGCCCCCATGCCGATCTCCGTCACCACATCTAACCCCGCCCCTTCGCCTATCGCCATCACCACGCCCGACCCCGCACCCACGCCGATCTCCGTCCCCGCCCCCAGACCTAATCCCGCCCCCACACTCAGCTCCCGCCCCACACCAGGTCCTAGCCCCCATTCCTGCCGTGTTTTCCTATCCCTCCAGACCTACCCCTCTCTGAGGATGAAAGATCAGTCCTCAGCAG
>NC_057756.1:4465201-4529963 GCF_004010195.1 Chiloscyllium plagiosum | reverse complement strand
ACCTTGTCTCAGTCAAATCCATCGAACTCAGCACTGCCTTCCTAACCTGCAATCTTCTTCCTGACCTCTCCGCCCCCACCTCCACTCCGGCCTATCACCCTCACCTTGACATCTTTCCACCTATCGCATTTCCAACGCCCCTCCCCCAAGTCCCTCCTCCCTACCTTTTATCTTAGCCTGCTGGACACACTTTCCTCATTCCTGAAGAAGGGCTTATGCCCGAAACGTCGATTCTCTTGTTCCCTGGATGCTGCCTGACCTGCTGCGCTGTTCGAGCAACACATTTTCAGCTCATAGGTAATATCTCCAGCTTAAGACATTCATGTCTTAAAGAAAACTGATAAAATTAAGGGGGCGTGGCCAACTCATCAGCTGTGCAATTCAATCCAGTTCAGGAAGGAGTTGAATACGAGTCTCGGGGAAACTCTAACCTTCTGTCTGTTCTTCTGCACTTATGATTTCGAACAATAAGGTATATGTAAGGTACAGACAGGATAGATCGAGTGAATCACTAGAAGGGTATAAAGGAAGTAGGAGTTTACTTAAGAGGGAAATCAGGTGGACAAAAAGGGGACATGAGACAGCTTTGGGAATTAGAATTAAGGAGAATCGAAAGGATTTTTACAAATATATTAAGGACAAATGAGTAAATCGGGAGAGAATGGGGCCCATCAAAGATCAGCAAGGCGGCCTTTGTGTGGAGCCGCAGAACATGTGGGAGATACTAAACGAGTATTTTGCATCCGTATTTACTGTGGAAAGGATATGGAAGATGTAGACTGCAGGGAAATAGATGGTGACACCTTGCAAAATGTCCATATTACAGAGGTGAAAGCGCTGGATGTCTTGAAACGTGTAAAGGTAGATAAATCCTCACGACCTAATCAGGTGTAGCCAAGAATTCAATGGGAAGCTAGAGAAGTAATTTATGGGCCTCTTGATGAGATACTTCTATCATCAATAGTCACAAGTGAGGTGCCGAAGACTGGGGGTTGGCTGTGGTGGTGCCACTGTTTAAGAAGGGTGGTAAGGACAAGCCAGCCTCCAGTGACGTCGGTGGTGGGCAAGTTGTTGGAGGGAATCCTGAGGGAAAGGATGAACATGTATTTGAAAAGGCAAAGACTTATTAGGGAGAGTCAACATGGCTTTGTGAGTGGGAAATCATGTCTCACAAACTTGATTGAGTTTTTGGAAGCAACAAAGAGGATTAATGAGGGCAGAGCGGTAGATGTGATCTATATGGACTTCAGTAAGGCGTTCAACAAGGTTCCCCATGGGAGACTGATTAGCAAGGTTAGATCTCATGGAATACAGGCAGAACTAGCCAGTTGGATACATAGTAGGTTCATAAGCTCCTTGAAATTGGAGTCGTAGGTAGATAGGAAAATGAAGAAGGCGTTTGGTATGCTTTCCTTTACTGGTCAGAGTATTGAATACAGGGGTTGGGAGGTCATGTTGCAGCTGTACAGAACATTGGTTAGGCCACTGTTGGAATATTCCGTGCAGTTCTGGTCTCCTTTCTATCAGAAAGATGTTGTGAAACTTGAAAGCGTTCAGAAAAGATTTACAAGGATGTTGCCAGGGTTGGAGGATCTGAGCTATAAGGAGAGTCTGAACAGGTTGGGCTGTTTTTCCTGCACCGTCGGAGGCTGAGGGGTGACCTTATAGAGGTTTACATAATTATGAGGGGCATGGTAAGGATAAATAGAAAAAGTATTTTCCTTGGGATCGGGGAGTCCAGAACTAGAGGGCATAGGTTTAGGGTGAGAGGGGAAAGTTATAAAAGAGACCTAAGAGACAAGGTTTTCACGCAGAGGGTGGTTCGTGTATGGAATGAGCTGCCAGAAGATGTGGTGGAGGCTGGTGCAATTGCAACATTTAAGAGGCATTTGGATGTATATGTGAATTGGAAGGGTTTGGAGGGATATGGGCCTGGTGCTGGCAGGTGGCACTAGATTGGGTTGGGATATCTGGTCGGCATGGACGGGTTGGACCGAAGGGTCTGCTTCCATGCTGTACATCTCTATGACTCAATGAGTCCGGCCTAATCCATAACAAAATGGGGGCTCATTGTTAGTTTGAAACAACGAGTGGTAGGTGCTAGTGTCTTCTTTTGGGGTGTTGATCAGGTTGTTTTAAGCAACGCTTAGATAGCAATGGCTCATTATGTCATCGAGGAATTTCTGGAGGTGGAAGAAGTGACTCTGGGTGTTTTACAAAAAGCAAATATAACCAAGCAGCGGGAATTAGTAGTGAAGCTAGAGTTGACGCTATCTTGCAATGTGAGGAAGAATGAGACGATTTCAGCAGTAGCTCGCATTTAAATTTGCTGACACCACCCCACCATCAGTTTCTGCAGTGATCCATAGAACTGAATTGCAAATGAAGCAGCATGAATACCCATTTACAACGAGATTTAAAAAAAAAAAGCTGAGTTACAGTCTGGCCTACCTGCTTAGAAATGTTTTGAGGTATCTGGCCTTGTCCATAACACCACGCTAATACAATTCGATGAGTTCGCTTATTTTCATACATCTGGCTTCCAGTGATTCCCCTAATGCACCAACACTTTAATTCCATGTGATCTAATTTATCGCAGTGAAAACAACAGACCGTTTCAACGTCTCTGTACCCAGTGATAAGTTACCTTTATGATCCTCACCGAGATTCACATTTTCCTTTCCACGTGTGGATTTCTCGTTTTCCAATTTCTGGTTCGCCCAGATTTAAATTGATTCTGAAAGTTAAACTTTGCTTTATGGACCAACTCAGCCATTTTAGCTCTTCATATCCGATTTAACTGTTTGTTATTCACAAGAGATTTCATTATTTTTGGAAGTGATGTTTTTAGCTTTTACGAAAGAATTGTCTCTCTAAGACTGTCGTAGGTTTGCTCTATTTTTCATAACTTAATCCACCGAGCAAAATTACTTCATGTGATTCTTTGAAACTCAATGTAGGTTTGAGCAGATTCCCTTCTTAGATTCGGAAAACATTGTCTGGCTTCCGGCACAAGCTCATATGCATTTAAGATGGCTTTAATCATCTCCTCATACGTCCCACATTCGTCCTCTGATGGTGATGCGAATACCTCAATAGCTTTACCAACAAGTCTTGTATCGATTAACAAAACCCATATGGTCACTGGTCACCGCATTTGTTTACCAAATTTTTCATATGGGAAGGAATGACCTTCCACATTCTTATCATCAAATTTAGGCAATACGTGAATGCATTTAAAGCATTCGTCACGAGGCCTTTGACTACTATGGTTTTGCTTATCCTCATTCTCTTCCTCACTAAGCTTACCTTCAGTCTTCATACCCGTTCTTTTCAGCTGACTTTCTTGTTTAAGTGCCAGTTTCTAAAGTTCAAACTCACCCTCTTTCTTGCTTTCTCCTCTTTTCTTTTCTTTTTGTTCTGTCTTACCTTTAGTTACTCGTCTCACTCTCTCTCTTTCCTTACCTCTCTCCTTTGATTTTAACTGAAATTCCTTCTCTTTTGCCTTGAACGCAAGCTGCTTCATTTCAATTGCATTTTAGCCATCTGGAAAGATTCTGATAGCTATTCCTTCAATTTTTCATGCTGAGTTATTGCTGTAATTATCTCTCTTTTCCTCCTGGAAGGAGGCAGTTCCAGTTCCAGCTTGTCTGCTGATTCCAGCAGCTTGGGCTTAATTGCTTTTTGCAATACACCGAGGTCACTTCTTCTACCCACAGAAAACTCTTGGTGACTTAAAGACCCATTGCTATCCTAATCCCTGTCTAAACCAACCATTTTGACCCACTCGGGTCAAAACAAAAGAGTCGGAAGGCAGTGCAGCTGCCCCCTGCCGTCTTCTCCCTCCAAAACAGGTATACCATTTTGGATACAGTTCGTGGAGATGGATCACCAGGAGAGGGCAGCAGTTGTCAAGATCATGGCAATGCGGTGAGCACTGCTGTTCAGAAGGGCGGGAAAAAGACACGTAGGGCCATAGTCATCGGGGATTCTATTGTAAGGGGAGAAGATAGGCGGTTCTGTGGTCGAAAACGGGACTCCTGGATGGTATGTTACCTCCCAATTTACCATGCTATTATAAATAAACATTTTATTCCTGTACATAAAATGAAAACCTTTCATCTTTTTGACATTAACTTCTAACTAAGTATTGTCACAAAACGTTTGCACTAATTTTAACTTGAGTATTAAGCCTTCGTAGGATCGGCTGCAGAGCATTCTAAAAGGGGAGGGTGAACAGTCAGTTTTCCTGGTGCACAAAGGCACCAACGATATAAGTAAAAAAAAAGACGAGGTCCTGAAAGAAGAATTCAGGGAGCGAGGAGAGAAGTTAAAGAGGACGACATCAAAGGTAGTAATCTCGAGATTACTACCAGTGCCATGTGCTAGCCAGCATAGAAATGAAAAAAAAAAGGCAGGATGAACACGTGGCTTCAGGGTTGGTGTAGGAAAGAGGGGTTCAGATTTGTTGGACATTAGGACTGGTTCTGGCGAAGGTGGGACGAATACAAAATGGACGGTCTACATCTGAAACAGACTGGAACCAATGCCCTTGGGCAATTTTTGCTACTGCTGTTTGGGAAAATTTAAACTAATGTGGCAGGGTGCTGGGAACCAGAAGAGAAAACAAGTAGGCAGCGAGTTGGAGACTGGAGACTGTAAGAATCATGAAAATAGCATTAATACTGGAAAGAGCAGGCAGAAAGCAGATGAACGCAAAGAACTGGTGGCCTGAAATGCATCTACTTTAATGCAAGGTGACAGTGTGTAGAGCACTGCTGTTCAGAAGGGCGGGAAAAAGACACGTAGGGCCATAGTCATCGGGGATTCTATTGTAAGGGGAGAAGATAGGCGGTTCTGTGGTCGAAAACGGGACTCCTGGATGGTATGTTACCTCCCAATTTACCATGCTATTATAAATAAACATTTTATTCCTGTACATAAAATGAAAACCTTTCATCTTTTTGACATTAACTTCTAACTAAGTATTGTCACAAAACGTTTGCACTAATTTTAACTTGAGTATTAAGCCTTCGTAGGATCGGCTGCAGAGCATTCTAAAAGGGGAGGGTGAACAGTCAGTTTTCCTGGTGCACATAGGCACCAACGATATAAGTAAAAAAAAAAGATGAGGTCCTGAAAGAAGAATTCAGGGAGCTAGGAGAGAAGTTAAAGAGGACGACATCAAAGGTAGTAATCTCGAAATTACTACCAGTGCCATGTGCTAGCCAGCATAGAAATGAAAAAAAAAGGCAGGATGAACACGTGGCTTCAGGCTTGGTGTCGGAAAGAGGGGTTCAGATTTGTTGGACATTAGGACCGGTTCTGGCGAAGGTGGGACGATTACAAAATGGACGGTCTACATCTGAAACAGACTGGAACCAATGCCCTTGGGCAATTTTTGCTACTGCTGTTTGGGAAAATTTAAACTAATGTGGCAGGAGGCTGGGAACCAGAAGAGAAAACAAGTAGGCAGCGAGTTGGAGACTGGAGACTTTAAGAATCATGAAAATAGCATTAATACTGGAAAGAGTAGGCAGAAAGCAGATGAACGCAAAGAACTGGTGGCCTGAAATGCATCTACTTTAATGCAAGGTGTACAGTGTGTAAGGCAGATGAGCTTAGAGTTTGGATTGGTGCCTGGGAATATGACTTATTGCAATCACAGAGACCTGGTTGAAGGCAGAGCATGATTGGCAACTAAATTTTCCAGGATATAGACGCTTCAGGCAGGACAGGGAGGGAAGTAAAAGGGCGGTTGGAGTTGTATTGCTTGTCAGGGGTGATGTCACGGATGTGCGAAAGGAGGGCACTATGGAGGTCTTCGATAGGGAGGCATTATGGGTGGAGCTCAGAAATAAGAAGGGTGCAGTTTCGTTGTTGGGGCTGTATTACAGGCCTCCCAACAGCTAGCGTGAGGTAAGAGAGCAAATGGGTAAACAGATTATGGAAAGATGTAGAGGCAAAAGGGTAGTGGTGATGGGAGATTTTAATTTTCCCAACATGGACTTGGATACACTTAGTGTCAGAGGTCTGGATGGGGCAGAATTTGTAAGAAGCGTCCAGCAGAGTTTTCTGGAGCAGTACGTCAATAGTCCAACGAGGGACGGGGCCATATTGAATGTGGTACTGGGGAACGAGCCAGGACAGGTAGTAGAAGTTGTGGTGGGAGATTTCTTTGGGAACAGTGACCACAATTCTGTAAGTTTAGAATACTCGGAGGTAAAGATGACAGTGGTCCTAAGAGAAGAGTACTAAAGTGGGGCAAGCCAGTTATATAAAAATTAGGCAGAAGCTCGGAAATGTGGATTGAACACAGCTATTTGAAGGGAAGTCCACATTCGATATGTGTGAAGCTTTCAAAGAGAGGTAAAAGATAGTGCAGGATAGGCATGTCCCGTTGAAGGCAAAGTATAAGAAGGGCAAGATTCGTGAACCGTGGATAACAGGATAAATTGTACGACTAGCCAAGAGGAAATGGGAGTGCACATGAGGTCTAGGCAGCTAAGAACAGAATGGGCTTTGGAGGAATATTAGAAGAGTAGGACTAGTCTCAATCGACGGATCAAGCGCGCTAAAAGGGGTCATGAAATAGCGAGCAGACTTAAGGAGAACCCCAAAACATTTTATTCTTATATAAGAATCAAGCTATTAATTAGAGAAAGGATTGGTCCACTAAAGGGACATGAAGGAAGCCTGTATGTCGAACCTAAGAGAATGGGTGATATGTTGATTGATTACTTTGCATCAGTTACACTGAGGAGTGGAAAGTAATGAATCTTGAGATTAGAGATAGACGTGTGATTAGTCTGGATCACGTTGACATAGGTGGGGATGATGTGTTGGGTAGACTAGAGATTATTAAGATGGACAAAATACCCAGGACCGGATGGGATCTATCCCAGGTTGCTAAAGGAGGTGAGAAAGGAAATAGCTGTGGCCCTGACAGATATCTTCATAGCATCCTAAAATAGAGCTGAGGTGCCAGAAGACTGGAAGGTTGCGCGTGTTGTAACCCTGTACAAGAAGGGTAGTAGGGATATTCCGGGTAACTACAGATCAGTTAGCCTGACATTAGTGGTGGGAAAGTTCCTGGAGAGGATACTGAGGGATAGGATCTAATTATATTTAGAAAAGAATAGGCTTATCTGTTATAGGCAACATGGTTTTTTGCGGGGGAGTTCGTGCCTTACCAACTTAATTGAGTTCTTTGAGGAAGTGACCAAGTTGATAGATGAAGGAAGGATTGTTGATGCCATATATGTGGAATTTAGTAAGGCATTTGATAAGGATCCCCATTGTAGACTAATGGAGAAAGTGAAGTCACATATTGTTCAGGGTGTTCTAGATGGGCTGATAAGGAACTGGTTGAGCAACAGGAGGCAGAGAGTAGTAGTTGAAGGGTGTTTCGTGAAATGGAAAAAGGTGACCAGTGGTGTTCCACAGGAGTCAGTGTTGGGGTCACTTTTGTCTGTGATATACATAAATGATCTGGAAGAGGGCACTGTTGGTATGATCTGCAAGTTTGCAGATGACACAACGATTGGTGGAGTAGCACAAAGCATAAGGGACTGTCAAAGTTTAAAGGAAGATATAGATAGACTGGAGAGTTGAGCAGAAAAGTGGCAGATGGATTTCAATCCAGACAAATGCGAAGTGATGCATTTAGGCAAGACTAATACTGGAGCAAATTATACAATGAACAGCAGCGCATTGGGAAAAGTTGTTGGGCATGGAGATCTGGGAGTGCAGGCCCAATGTACCCTGAAGGTTGCTGCACAGGTGAATAGAGTGGTCAAGAAGGCATATCGTATGCTTGCCTTCATTGGACGGGGTATTGAATATAAGAGCTGGCAAGTCATGTTAAAATTGTACAAGACATTGGTTCGGCCGCATTTAGAATACTGTTCACAGTTCTGGTCGCCACATAACCAAAAGAATGTGGATGCTTTGGAGAGGGAGCAGAGAAAGTTTGCGAGGATGTTGCCTAGTATGGAAGGTACTAGCTTTGAAGACAGGTGGAGTAGTTTATGTATGTTTTCATTAGAGAAAAAGGAGATTTGAGAGGCACCTGATTGATGTTTACAAAATCATGAAGAGTATAGACAGGGTGGATAGAGACAAGCTTTCTCCCACTGGTGAAAGATTCAATAACGAGATGTCACGCTTTCAATGTGAGAGGTGAAAAGTTTAAGGGGGATGCACGCAGCACGTACTTCACACAGAGGGTGGTGGGCGTCTGGACCGCATTGCCAACAATGGTGGTCGAGGCAGGCACGGTAGATTAATTCAAGGTGCGTCTGGATAGATGCATGAGTAGGTGGGGAGCAGAGGGATACAGATGCTTAGGAATGGACGATGCTTAGGTTTGGATCGGCTCCGGCTTGGAGGGTCGAAGGGCCTGTTCCTAGGCTGAAAATCTACTTTGTTCTTTGTTCTAACATCCATCAATCACTGCCTTCGAATCCAACAACTCTGACCCTAATTTGAAATTGTAGAACACATCCCGCAAAGAGCCCCCAATCTGTTCTGAAATAAGTAAGACTCCTCAAAACATATCAAGAAGATAGCCCAGACTATAAGATTGCTAGTTGTTTTAAGCATGTGCAGAGTGGATATTCGAGGAGAGAATCAGCGGCCAAACCACTTAGTTTTAAACAAAACAATTTATTTACTATTATGACAGGGCAGTGAAGCATTATGTTAATTGAAATAAGCACCCACTGAAGCTCATCTCACCTCATAACATGTCAAAGTCAGAATTACAGAGAACTCCCAAAATCGAAATTTAAATAAAATGATATCAATTTACTCTTTAATTCTAAAAGTGAACATTAAACAACTAATATTCAAAACTCTAAACACCCTTTTTCTGTTTACTGCTTATGATTTGCCTGCAACTCTGTAGCAAAATTCTGTTCCAATAAAACACTTACAAAATTGCACTAACTTAATTTCAAAACCACACTGAAGATCTTGCTGGGGTGTCTGTTTTTTCCTGCGATTATGTATCATATGAAAAGATACCTTTACTTGAGAGTGTTCCAATATCAGTGGTCTTTCGCGATGTCAGTTACACTGTCTGACTTCTATTCCTGAAGAAGGGCTTATGCCCAAAACGTCGATTCTCCTGTTCCCTGGATGCTGCCTGACCTGCTGCGCTTTTCCAGCAACACACTTTCAGCTCTGACTTCTAAACGGCCTGCCTTTTTTATTGCCCCAACATCGGATCATCTCATTGTTTCGATGTTGATAAAGTCATAAATTAAAACTCCTTTGCGTTATAGTATCCTTGGCCATAATGTCAACGGATTGGTTAAATTCGAATTGTTCTCAAAACTGCAAACAACTCAGGTATCTATTTCACATCCAAATGTTACATATTATCAATTTTCAAGTACAGTCTGAGATTGTTATCTCGTCATATGACACAAGTGCTTGTAAGCCCTCGCACAGAACAGAACTCGCTCTCTCTTAAAGGTACAGCACACACCTTCAACTTCATAACACTTCCGCCCAAGAAAAATATTGAACTATCATAATGAAAATATGGCTTCTTTTTGTCCCATCGTTGTTAATCTCATTGCAACGAAATACCGAGGTCATTATTCTAAGTTCACAATAATTTCTACGCACATACAGGTAACATTGGAATCGGTCTAATCTTATAGAAACATTTTCCTTTAAATCTGCAATGAAGCATCTGTTTTCACACTTTTACTAACTGCAACATGTACAATTTGCAAATTAAATGTCTGCAAAATATGACACAAACGAAATAGTCTCATATTCTTATAATTATATCGTCCCAAGAATGTAAGAAGATTTTGGTGCGTGTACGTAACTGTCTGCAACACATTGTTCATCACATAAATATTAAAATGTTCAAAGGTCAGTACCGAATTCAATAGTTCTTTTTCGATGGTCGAGTGTTTTCTCCGGTGGGTGTTGTGTTTCTTGGAAAACTAACAAATTGGCCATTCAAATGCATCATCATCTTGCTGCAGCAGTACAGCTCCAACTCTTATTTCGCAAACACCAATCGCAATTTTGACGGCTTTCAAAAATTTGTTGTAGCTGAAACTGGTGCGGTGGCAAATACTGCTTTTAAATTCTCAAATGCATTCAGGCGTTGTTTTTTTCACTTATTTATTCTTTGTTCTTCTTCTGTAAATCTGTTAGCGGTGTCACCACGCTGCTGATATTTGAAATAGACTTCTGGTAGAATTTGCTTAGTCCGAAAAATCGAAGCACCACTTTCTTCGAGGTTTGTCTTCGAAATTGCTTGATGTTTTTCAACTTCGCATTCCTTGAGGTCAACCTTCTATGATTGATGCTGTGCCCCCAAGATTGTCAACTCTGCCTTTACAAATTCTGTTTCTTTGATTTTATTGCCAGTTTTGCTTCTCATAATCGTTCAAAGTGGTCTGCCAACTGTACCATGTAATCACTGCATCATCCAGTTAAACCAGACAGTTGTGAATCCAGCCACAAATCTGTTCATTTGTCTTTCGAATGTGGCTGGGGCATTCTTCATTTCAAGAGACATCACTTTGAATTTATGTAGCCCATTTGTGGTTACAGACAAAGACATTTCTTTCGCTTTCTCTGATAAAGGTACCTGCCAATATCTATGCTGTAAATCCAATTTTTATGATGTAACGTGGTTTGTCCATATCTCTCTACGAACTCCTCCAAACTTGGTTTTGGGCATGAGTCCATTGCTTTTTATGGTGTTGACCCTCAGATAGTCCATACACAATCATTTAGTCCCATCAGGTTTTAGAACTAACACGATCAGCGAACTCTGACTCAGTCTGACTTGGTTCGATGATATCTTTGTTGAACATCGCATTGACGTCCTTTTGGACCTGTGTGGCTTTGAAAGGAATAAGTCTGTATGGTTGTTGAATTATTGGTGCAGAATTTCGTACTTACACCTCATGCACAATATTATTAGTCCTCCCCTTCTTATTCTTGCTTATGACCTCATAATGCTGCAATAAACCTTTCAACTGAGTTCTTTGCTCTTGAGACAGAGAGTTTACCAACCTATCCTACTCTTCAAGGACTACCTTATTATATAATGTATTTTGAGGCACATCAAACTTCGCAACATCTGGATTTCATTTCTCAACCTGTGTGCAGGAACTAACACCTATTTCTCCAGTTGCCTGTCTATATTGGACAAGGTTTCAACATATTCGTGGTATGAATTATGATTGTGGCATTTTGTTACTACACGTTCTGGAAAATGTACAGGGTAGTTTACTGTTAAATCCTCAGTAGTCTTCTTTTGGCTTTTGGGGTGTCACTCCCACCTTGGATCCTGAGAAATTACTCCCAGTGACAAAATGCATTCCAGGAACTGATACTTTTTCAATCACTCGCATGGTGACCTTAGAGTCTTGAGTTCGCACTCCAACCTGATCTTAAATAGGGAACGCTAAATTTCTGTCCATCTGTCTCACAATGTAACACTCTCTTGGTTAAAAGGTCAGAAAGAGTGAAAATACGTTCATATCTTACTATTAGGGCATCATTAGATCCCATATCTATCAATAGTATAACTATTTGCCCTTTCCCCCTGTTCTTCCTGAGTAAACGTAACCACAGAGACGAAGTCTTTTCAAGATAAGGCACTAACTTGATACCCAGCCCCTACCAAGCTGTGCACCCTCCTGAAACTCCTAGACCTTTCCTGGGGTTTCCTTTACTACATTCACTAATGCACTGAGTTAGCCTATTTTGCTGCATCTTTACCCACAATACCGTTCTTTACCGACCAGCTCTGTGACTTTACGTGTCTGGCAGTAAAAAACTTCTTTTCCCAGTGCTCTTCTTAAACGAGCAGCACTGTAATTTTCTGTGACCCACTCCATTATGCTGAAAACATTTGCGTCCTTTCAACTACTTTTCACTCTCTTGTGTTTGTTTTGCAGTATACAATTTCCTGTTCTCCCATTTTCTACCCCTCACAGGATGAAATTCTTGCCAAAAGCTTCACATTTGCCTTATGCACTAATACATATTCATCTGTAATCTCTACTGCTCTTCTCACTTTTTGAATTTCTATTCATCCATAATAATTCTTACCATCTCTGGAAATGAGTTTTTTAAACTCCTTCATCAGAAAAATCTCTCTTTGATCTTCATTTCTCTTATCTATTTTAAGGCACACATCAACGTATCAAGATACTGTGTTTAAGTCTTTCAAAGTCAAAGTAAATCAAACCTGTTACTTCTTTATATTTCTGAACCTCTTTCGATATGCTTCTCTAACCAATTCATAAGCATGTATTACAGTCTTTTTGACCTCTGCATAATACCTTGAACCCAGATCTGACAGCACTGCAAATACTTCATTAGCTCCACTAACCAGCTTTGTCCGAATTACCATTACCCAATGGTTCTTTGACCAGTCTTTCTATCTAGCCAATTTTTCAAATGAAATACAGAAGGCTTCGACATTTTTCTCATCAAAATATGGCAATATTTTAGCATATTTGTATACATTAGTAAAGTCTCTCTTCATCTCGATCCTGTTAACCTGGCTTTCCTAACTAATTAACAACTTCTGAATTTCAAATTCTCTATCCTATTATGTCACACCTTCTTCTCTCTTTATTTGCTCAGCCTTCTTTCCCGTTTTCTTTCCTTTATCTCTTTTTCTTCTCTCTCTCTCTTTCTCTCTTCCTTTCTCTTTCTTCTGTCTCTCCTTCTCTCTGTCCTCTCATAGCTGTTTTTTCTCTTTCTTTATCTGTAATACCATTTGCCTAAGTTGCAATTTAAGATTTTTTTTAACTCTACTGCACTTGTCTGTTTTTCTGATACACGTAAGCGCTTGACTAACTCCATTACAATTTCTCTTTCTTTATCTGTAACACCATTTGCCTAAGTTGCAATTTAAGATTTTTTTTTAACTCTACTGCACCTGTCTGTTTTTCTGATACACGTAAGCGCTTGACTAACTCCATTACAATTTCTACTTTCCTTTTCACCCTGGTTAAACCCAATTCCAGCCTTTTAGCTAAAAACAAATGTGCGACCTTTTTCTGTCGTTCTTTCGTTTCTTGGCAAATTTGGGAATCATCTTTAAACCCCAAAACCTCTTTGGCCATCTCAAGAGCCAATTGACTCACTTTTAATTTAACGAAACACAAGTGCTCGAAAATAAAGAGATTATTTCATCTCTGTTTTATTTAATGATCTGAACACTAATTAGCGAGTGTTTAGATGTGCTGTAATGATTTGTACGCAAAATATGTTCAAATCTGTCCGAATCTCAGACGGGATCTGTCTAAAACTGTCCAATTCCGAACGACCCCCATTTCTGTTACAGTACAGCAGTGAATCCTTCTGTTAATTAAGCCAAGCACCGAGAAAAACTCAGCTTGCCCCGTAATCTTTTAAAATATGAGTGAAAGAGAACTCCCAAATTCCAGTATTTAAAGAAAATAATATCATTTTTGTATTCTTTAACTCTAAACGTTAACATCAAACAACACCTATGCCAAATACTTGCAACCATCCCGATAACCAACTCTTGGCCTAAATGTTAAAATCGAACACTAGTTCTTATAGGATACAAGTCAGAGAGAGTTTGTGCATCAGTCTGGACATGCTTGTTTGGTTCCAGCAGCTTTTTTCACACTACAGTTAAAAACAAAATCCAAGCAAAGTAAAGCTGAGCTGCGAGAAATGGCCACAACGGTTTCATTTTACATTTTTTTAAAATCCAGAAAGCCTTCTCCTGATGCAGCATCTGTTAGCCATTATCAAATTGGCCCTAAAGCCCTGCACCCCTGACATATTGGATTGGGTACGTCATTTACGACCTGTCTGAAGATAAAAAGCCAAGGACTTCATAACGTCATTAAAGTAGCATCTTCATCACACACACTTTTGACTGCTTCATCTTACAATGCTCATGCTTAATTGTAAGTAAGGAATATTTAACTCACCCATTTCTTGTAACCTTTTTAATAGTTCATCGCCTTCTGTAAAATAGATAGTCCTAAAATTTAAGAATGTCTGATATAGTAACATTCACGATTAAAGGATGTTTGGAGTCGAACACCATGACGACAAGTACGAGTACATTGTACTTTTGCTGAAAAATTTAGAGACTGAATAATGAATTTGCGTGGAATAATGCGTCTTTTTCATTGCAATATAGATGATTTGCAAAACGCATTGCCCAAGCCTGCGATCTCTCTTCATCTTTGGAAGCAAAATAAGGATATTCTATGTAAAATGGAAATGTCAGAGTGGGTATTTGATGGCCATTTTTCGTTATAGCCCATTGAACTGACACGAAATTCCATTATCAGGCAAAGGTCCTGTGTGCACAGTTCTATTTCAACATTGCTTGACGATTTCTCCAAAAGATTTTGCTGACACATAAGTACACATTTTTTGTTGTACCGTAATTGTTCAGAGGATTGAGTGGAGACCGTGTTGGTATGCTAACTTATATGCAACTTCAGGAATGCTGGGCCTGTAACAATATACTTCTGGTAATTTGCCTTGGGAAATGCCTCAGCTCACCATCGTCTTGAACAGGTTACATTAATAGTGAGATCTGATTGACAGATGAAAGGCAAAAATAGGACATTTTTGTTTCGACCAGTAATTGAGCAAGATAGAGAAGAGAAACATAAAGAGAAAGCAGAACATAAATCTGTTATAGGTAGTATAATGGGTAAAAGTGAGGACTGCAGATGCTGGAGAACAGAGTTGGAAAGTTTGGTACTCAAAAAGCACAGCAGGCCAGACAGCATCCGAGGAGCAGGAGAATCGACGTTTCGGGCATAAGCCCTTCTTCAGGAATGAGGCTGGTGTGCCAAGCGGGCTGGGATAAAAGGTAGGGGGGAGGGAATTTGGGTGAGGGGCGCTGGGAATACGATAGGTGGAAGGAGGTGATGGTGAGAGTGGCAGGCCGTAGAGGGCGTGGGGGCGGAGAGGTCGGGAAGAAGATTGCAGGTCAAGAGGGCGGTGCTGAATACAGGGGTTGGGACTGAGATAAGGTGGGGGAAGGGGAAATGAGGAAGCTGGAGAAATCTGCATTCATCCCGTGTCGTTGGATTTTCCTAGGCGGAAGATGAGGCGCTTTTCATCCAGGCGTCATGTGGGCAGGGTCTGGCGATGGTGGAGGCCAAGGACCTGCATGTCCTTGGCGGAGTGGGAGGGGGAGTTAAAGTGTTCAGCCACGGGGCGGTTGGGTTGGTTGGTACGGGTGTCCCAGAGGTGTTCCCTGAAATGTTCCACAAGTAGGCAACCTGTCTCCCCAATGTAGAGGAGACCACATCGGGTGCAACGGATATAGTAAATGATGTGTGTGGAGGTGCAGGTGAATTTCTGATAGATATGGAAAGATCCATTGGGGCCTTGGAGGGAGGTGATAGGGGAGGTGTTGGCGCAAGTTTTGTACTTCTTGCGGTCGCAGGGGAAGGTGCCGGGAGTGGAGGTTGGGTCGGTGGTGGGTGTGGACCTGACGATGGAGTCGCGGAGGGAGTGGTCTCTCCAGAACGCTGATGGGGTAGGGAGGGAAATATATCCTTGGTGGTGGGGTCGGTTTGGAGGTGGCGAAGGATGATACGATGTATCTGGAAATGACGAGAATGATACTATGTATCCGGAGTTTGGTGTGGTGGAAGGTGAGGACCAGTGGGGTTCTATCCTGGTGGGGATTGGAGGGGCAGGGTTCAAGGGCGGAGGTGCGGGAAGTGGAGGAGATGCGGTGGAGAGCATCATCGACCACGTCGGAGGTGAAATATAATGGGTGAACTGATAACTCCATTTATGTATTCATTGGTGATGCCAAGGAAGTGATTTTTTTTTTACACACACATATTTGAGCAGTTGACTTTCTTATCAGGTCCATAAAGTATGCAATTACTGGTAAAAGGGGGAGAGTTGTATAAAAAGACAGCTTTCTGTGTCTTAAAGAAACAGATGCCCTCACATTAGACACTAAATTTCATGAAAAATTAAAGGCACAGCAGAAAAGTTATAAACTTTTTTTCTTCCATGCCTCCAGGTTGATTAGAATTTATGTATTGTAAAGATGCAAATTAGTATCAGAGGTGCTTCCATACTGCATTTGGGTGATGAAAGCGATTTCTGATGTTACGTGGTTATGCTGTGCAGTTGCATGGAAATATTGAAACTTAGAACATAGTAGAGGAGTAGGCAAGTTGGCATTTTGAGAATGTTCTGTCCTTCACGATGATCATGACTGATCATCTTACTCATGTGGCTGTAAGAGCTTCTTCTTTTTTGAGATATTTTCAGTGTTGAAGCTGATATTTCATCTAATTCTTGGAGCAGTAAATACTGCTTCAGAAGCAGTTGTATTGTTTTGGAACTTTGCAAAAAAAGTCAAAACAATGGCATTTTACAAAAGCAGGAAGGCAATGACCACATGGGACCTACAACAAATGGAGAAGTAAGCCTACATTGCCATCTGACCAGCAGCGAATCTACATGGCTAACTGAATCTGCTGTTTGATTTTAAGTGTCTCTAGACATTGGAGTTAGCCTAAGGAAAATAAATAACAGCGAAATTCACAATAGCATTTGGAAAGATTGTGTGGCGGGATGCACAGCAAGGGCAGAGCTAAGTGACTAGTTTTATAGTGTAACCTTAGTGTTTTGTACTGTAAATCTACAATAGTGAGTAGGGTGAGTTCTCCTTTGAATATATATTTTGTTGCGATCTGTCTCTCACTTAAACGCTAAGAAGGTATATAAAAACGTAGGTATTACATTAGCCTGGAGCAGAGATTTTAGCGAGTAAGACAGTGCTACTTTATCAGTCTGTGTATCATTTGCGTTGAAAGATCATCTTCAGAAGAGTGATGTGCTCGTCCTGTCTCATGTGGGAGATTAGGGAGACGTCCATGTTATTGATGATTATACATTCAGGAGATGTGTTTGGTTGTGAATCCTATCAGATTGAGTGTATCGACTTCAGCCACAGTTAGAGCCAATGAGGAATTTGGAGGAGCGAGGCGCACCTGTGGCAGATGACATTTGAAGGAACAGACATAAACCAAGGTACGTTCAGATAAATCGATTACCTCCCAGAAAGGTAGGAAATGGAGCCAGGAGTACAGGAGACTCCTGTGGTTATCCCATCTCAAATAAATGTTGTTTTGGGAATTGGAGAGAGTGATCGACTTGCATGTGAATGTAACACTTACATCCAGGTTTCAGTTACTGAGATTGATTCTAATGTAACGACAGATATGTCAGATTGCAAGTGATCATTTGTGACACGGAGATCCTGAGTCAGAGGCACAGACAGATGTTTATTTGGCTGACAGCGTACACCAGGTAGACAATGATGTTTTGGTTCCCTTGTACACCCATCAAGGATATCATGGAGATGGTGCAGCAGATTCTTAAAGGGGAGATGAACAACAGAGAGGTCGTTGCACACATTGGATGTCACAGGAAAGAAACGAGATTCTGAGAAGACAAAACAGCACATTTGGCAGGAATTTAAAATTGAAATATCCGAGGGTAGGGTTGATGAATTAAACTGCATTTATTTCAATGCAAGGGGCCTCACCATCGGAAAGCAGATGAACTCAGGGCAAGATTGGTAACTTGCAACTGACATAACATAACAATTACAGACACGAGGTTTAGGCATGGTCTTGTCTGAAAGCTCACTGTTCGAGAGTAGAGATATTATTGGATGGACAAAAAGGGTGCTGGGGGGAGAATTGGGGGAAAGGCGTTTTGGTGAGGAAATACATTACGGCTCAACTAAGGGATAATATTTCTTGGAAGACATCCATGGAAGATAATTGAGTGGTACTGAGAAATAAGAAAAGGACGATGACGTTATTGGGAGTATAACATAGATCCTCCAATAGTCAGAGAGAAATTAGGAATCAAATTTGTAAGGAGATCTCAGTTATCTGTGAAAAGAATAAGATGTTTTCGGTCGGAATTTTAATTTTCAGACCGAGTCGGAGACTGCCATTGTTTTGAACAGTTGGATGGAGAGGAATTTCCTTAGGTGATCCAAAGAAAACATCTGTTCAGTATGTGGATGTAAATATTACAGAAGTTGCAAAACGTGACCTATTGTTGTTAAGTAAAGCAGGACAAGCGACCGAGTTGTCATTGAGGGTACACTTTAGGACGAGTGATCATGAATCTATTAGAATTAAAATAGTAATGGAAAAGCGTATATGACATCTAAAAACTAAAGTTCTAAATTGGAGAAAGGCCAATTTTGACTGTATTAGCGAAGAACTTTCAAAAGTTGATTGGGACAGATGTTGGCTAGTAAAGCGATGGCTGGAAAATGGGATGCTGTAAAAAATGAGATAAAGAGAGCCCAGAGGCAAAATTACCTAGTTGGGTGAACGGCAAGGCTGGCACGAGTAGGGATGGTGAAACATATTGCAATTTTGGTGAAGAAGAAGAAGGAAGCGTATGTCAGGTGTAGACAGCATAGATCAAGAGAAGAGCACAACTACTGTGGAAGAATATAGAGTCATAGACTTATAGAGACGTACAGCATGGAAACAGACACTTCAGTCCAACTCATCAATGCCGATCAGATATCCCAATCCCAAACTAGTCCCACTTGCCAGCACCTAGACCATATCGCTGCAAACGCTTCCTATTCAAATAATCATACAGATGTCCTCTAACTGTTGCAATTGTACTAGCCTCCACCACTTCTTTTGGCAGCTCATTTCATACACGTGCCACCCTCTAAGTGAAAACAATGCCCATTAGGTCTCTTTTATATCTTTCCCCTATCAGCCAAAACGTATGCCATCCAGTTCTGGACTCCCCTATCCCTAGGAAATGACTTTATCTATTTATCCTATCCATGCCCCTCATGATTTTATATACCACTATAAAGTCACCCCTTAACCTCCAACACGCCAGGGAAAACAGCCCTCGTCTATTCAAACTCTCCCTGTAGCTCAAATCCACCAACCCTGGAAATACCCTTATAAATATTTTATGAACCCTTTTGAATAAGGTTAAAGAGAATCCACACAGTAATTAAACATACGTTAATGACAAAATGATTAATTAGGGAGAGGATAGGGCTCTTGAAAGATCAACAACCCGCCTATGTGTCAATGCGTAGAAGATGAGGGACATACTATGCAGGTACTTTATATCAGTGTTTACTGTGGAAAACGATAAGTAGGTTGAAAGATCTGGGGAAATATTTGGCGATATCTTGAAAAATGTTCATATCACAGAGGAAGACTGGCTGGACGTCGTAAAACGCATGAAACTCGATAAATATCCAGGACTTAATTAGGTTTACTATAGAACTTTGTGGGAATCTAGGGAAATGATTGCTGGGCCCCTTGCAGAGATATTTCCATCATTGATGGCTGCAGAGATGTTGTTGGAAGACGGGAGTTTGACTGACGTGATAACAATATTTAAGAACAGCTGGAAGGAAAAGCAAAAGAACTGCAGACGGGTAAGCCTGACATTGATGGAGGACAAGTTGTTGGCGAGAATCTTGAGGCATAGGATTGGCATTTATTTGGAAAGCCAAGGTCCGAATAGAGGTAGTCAGCATGGCTTTATGTTAGTAATTGTGCTCCACTCCCTTGATTGCATTTTTGAAAAAGTAACAAGAGGATTAGCGAGGGCAGAGTAGTGTAATTGATCTGTATGGACGTCACTAAGGTGTTCGCAAGGTTCCTCATGGTAGACTGGTGAGACATTTTAGACCACATAGAATACAGAGACAACTAGCCATTTGCTTACAGAATTGGTTGGAAGGTAGAAAACAGAAAGTGATGGTAGAGGATTGCTTTTCAGACTGGAGGACTTTGACCAGTGAAGTGTCACAAAGGTCAATGCTGGGTCCACTTCTTTTCGTTATTTAAATAAATTATATGGATGTGAATATTGGAATTGCGGTTAGTAATTGTTTAGGTGGCAAAACATTAGCAGTGTATTGGACAGCGAAGAAGATTACATCAGAGTGCAAATTTTTAATCAGATGGGGCAGTGGTCTGAGGATTAGCAGATGGAGTTTAATTTAGATACGTATGAGGTGCAACATTTTGGAATGGCAACTCAGGGAAGCACAAACACACTTAATAGTTAGTTAAGGGAGAGTTTTGTTCTTTGAGTGCGAGTTCATAGCTCTTTGAAACTGCAGTCACGGATAGATATGACAGTGATCAACGCATTTGACATGCTTTTCTTTATTGGTCAGTGCACTGGGTATAGAATTTGGGAGGTCATGGGTAAGATGGGTTTACAAGCATATGTGCCAAAGTTTGGAAAATGGGACTAGATTTATTCAGGTTATCTGGACAGTATGGATGAGTTGGAATGAAAAGTCTGATTCCATGATGTACCTTTCTATGCCTCTGTTATCTTTCCCCACATTCCCCCCATCACGTTTGATTTATTTGGTGCGACATAAAACTCCTGCTTGAAATTATATAACATTTTGACCTCGACTAATTTATGTGATAGGAAGCTTCACAGAGCCACCATATTCTTGATGAAAATGTTTCCAGCCAATTATGCTCGAAATGTTTTATCCTGTGTATTTCGAACGTGACAAGTGCTTCTGGACCCACAGTTAATATGCCTGCAGCTAAGCTATATAGTCGTCTTAATAAATTTATTGATGTTTATCAAAACACTTGATTCTTCTCTCGTCCAGCAAATGCGACCTTTCCCGATTCAATCTCTAGTCAAACGTATGTCCGGCCTTCCCAGGGAGCAGTCTCGCGTTGGAATTAGAATCTCCTGTATTTTCACGTGTACACAAGTATTGAAGTACAGTAAAATTTTGAAATATTGTCCTATGTGGCGCCGTTTTAATCACAAAATGCCAAAATTGCGAGTTACAGAACCTGAATTCAAAATAGGTAACCAAAAGGGAAAACTAAAAAAAGTTGCAGTAATTACACTTACTCAGAGTATAGTTATATTCTTTCAATGAAGGGCCTGCATTGACCAGTTTAAGGGCTTCCACATGTGGTATGAATGGTCTCACAAGCCATTGACTACCTGCACCAGTTCCAGTGCAATTGTCCCACTCCACTCAAGCCCCAGCCTGCTGGCCATCCCTGGATCGCTCAGAACTCTATGGCCCTTGGTGTCTCTTCATCTTTCGGACGTCCAGCTGAAGGCCGTCCACGCATCATTCTGGTGTAAAGCCCACTCTGCTCCATGCTTCCAGCTCGCTCTGCATTGGAGAAAATATTATAAACTGGAAAAAGTAGAAAATGGAGAAGACACCAGAAAATAAACAGAACGACAATCGTAGCTCTGGTTGGGTCACATACTCCACCACCATATTTAATGGAATAGATCAGTGAACGTTCAGTACATTCCCCCTATATGTTTGTCAAGTAAGTGAACCAGAAATGCAGACAGTATTCCATATATGATCTCAGCAAAGCGCTGGATCATTGCAGCAAGTTATCCCTTCCTTGTACTAGAAACCTCTCGCCATGAGGACCAACATGTTGTTTGTTTTCTTGACTGCCTGCATCACATTTTTGAGGTGGTAATTGCATTGATTTCAATCTTTGTCACTTTTGAATGAAACTCTGATCTGCAAAATTGAAGGTGACATTTGTTGTGTGAGCAGCAACTTTTTTTTTATTGAGAGTAGGTATAAACAGATATTTGTTTCTGTTATCTGCTTGTAAGTTGATTGTTGATTGAATAATGTTGAAAAAACCCTGAACAAATTTGGGTCCAGCTTTTAATTATGCTGGAAGATTATCCAAGGCTAGAGAGAGCCTAGTGCTGAACAGCCTAACAAAGAGAACGTTGGAAAAAGCGGAAAGGGAAACGAAAATTTGATATATTTTGACGAGTAGATTGTCGTTTCGCCAGAATGACAGTTGTTGCTAAAACTGATGGAAGGAGTTCAGCTTTGTCTCTCATTGCAGCCCATTATCATCTTGTTGAAAGCAATGAAACAGAATCATAGTTAGGAGAAACAAGCGAATATTTCTCGGAGTCTATTGGAAGGAACTTACATTGATTAGTTTCTTTAGAAATCAAGAAAGGTATGACCACATAGATCTATAATATTGCACATCATTGACACCGTTTACATGCGCTCATCAGGTAATTTTTCGATGAGTGATTGCCTTTGCCTGCTGGTCCGTCTATCATTTCGAGATGGAATTATGTCACCAGCTCGAGACTGTCATTCAAACAAAGAGGTTCATTCACTTGTATTCTTTGTTTCCTTTTTGCATCTAAGTTGCTATCCATTTAATCTTCCTAACTGAAATCTCATGTGTCTTAATTTTGTACACTGCTGTCATATATTGCACTTTGTCAAAAGCCTTAGGAATTCCAGATAAGCAACCTCCACTGGTTCTCTATCATCATGTATGAGTCATATAATGAATGAAATCAGCAGATTGGTGAAGCATGATTTACCTTTCGTGATCTATCATGACTCTGTCCGATTATGCTACTGTTTTTCAAGTGCTCAGCCATTAAATCCTTCAGAATGGATTCGAGCGTCTTGCCTCCTTCCAATGTCAGACTAACTGGTCGACAATTCCGGCTCTCACGCTGCCTCCAGGTTTAAATAGAAGGTTTATAATAGCTAACTACCAATTTGTGGAAACTGTTGCAATGTCGTAGAATTCTGGAAGATGACCACAAAATCATTAAATATTTCAAGGGTTATTTCTACAAGCATTCTCGATAAGCAACCTCGGGATTTACCTGTCGTCAGTCTCGTCTATTTCCCTAACAGGATTTCCCTAATAAGCCTGATCAAATCTTGTGTTCTCGAGCATTTATTTTATATTGTTTGTAGTCAACTTTGTTAACACAATAGCAAGGCAAGCAGTTAGTTGGTCACTCCTTTTTGCTCGCTTTAGAAGTCCTATGTTTTTGAATCAACACGTCAATTTAATGAATTGACCGAACAACTACAATATATTGGAACAGAATGGGCGGCATGGTAGCTCCATGGTTAGCACTGCTGCCTCACAGCGCAAATGACCCGCATTCAATTCCAACATCGGGTGACTGTCTGTAAGAAGTTTGCACATTCTCCCTGTGTCTGTGCGAGTTTCCTCTGTGTGCGCTGAAATCCTCCTACACTCCAAAGATGTGCAGGTTAGGTGAACTCGTCATGCTAAATTGCCCAATATTAGAGGCTGTTATCACTGGTAAGTGTAGGCTAAAGGGAATGTGTCTGGGTGGGTCACTCTTCGGAGAGTTAGTGTGGAATTGTTGGGCCAAAGGGCCTGCATTCTGTAGAGATTCTAATTCCATGGTAACACTATTATAATTTTGGAGTCAACATTTCCGCCCTCACTTCCAGCCCTCTCGATTTATGTGAAGCAGAAGGATCTGTGAATTGTGTTACCATACCGAACAGCATTTTCCCTTTGCAGTTTTGGTCAAGGTGCCATGAGATTTCATGGGGCCAAAATTGGTTTCGATGCGTTCAAGGACAAATTGCTCAAGAGTACTTCACATGTGTCCACCATGGCTAATGTTCCTGTACACATACAATGACGTACATTACTGCAAAAAAATTTTGTGAGTGCCTGTAAGGATTCCTTCGTGGAAAATATTCTCTTAATACGTTGTTTGTCGACATTATGGAAAATGTTCACAATTTTGCACTGGCTCACGGATTTTGGAATGGGGGATTTTGGAAATTTTGCAATGTGCACTGCACTGTTGACATTCCAGGCTTAAGTTGTCAAGGAAAATAGTTTGTCTAGTTTCATTACTTTTATAAACATATTCATAAAGAGAATTAACATGTGCAAGACAGAGACTTTTCTTTTTGTTAAAACTGACCTTTCTCTTTTGCCTTTAATTTCTCCCCTGTTTGAATTTTAAAACATGTTATATTGCTCGAAGTACATCGTCCTCTGTCATACAGAATATGTGCTGCTTCGGATCTTTCACCAGTAATTCAGTGCTGTCATGTTCACGTGCACTCCTTTCGTGCCTATTACAAATTTGATAAGATATCACAAATTTCTTGGGCTTGACTGCCCTCATTACCCAACTAGGAAGAATGGTAACAGAGAGAAAAATAAAATGTAGTTGGTATGGTGTCTTAAGTCGGCTGTAAGGAAACAGTGTTATGCTCCTTAATTTTTTTTTTAAATGATGAAATTTTATGCGCACAAGGTTTAAAAATTTTGTTCCAATTAAATATTCAACTTGCTTGGGATTCTGCTCAACTAGTCCACTAGCATTGCAACAGAAAAATGACATGTTGCACGCAATTGATGTGGTTTATGCATTTTTGATCAAAAAACAAATAAGACAGATCTTGCTGGGATGCCGTGTATATGACAAATGATCACCTACCAGAATGCCTTACCATCTATCGATATCCATTGAAATTATATTTCAAACGTTTTATGTGCATTGTTTCAAAAATTGTCTCCAACTTTAAGTCAGAAAATTGCCATCAACGATCCATAAATGTCATAATATTGGAACTTCATTTGAAATGGTGAAACAACATGACTCAAAATCTATTGTTGAGTCCAGCATAAAATCTGAACTTTTATTTAATTCTGCAGTGCGTATTACTCCATGGCGCCAATCATTTTCTTTATCTTTAAAGAATAGAAATCGACATTATGTTTACAAAGCCATTTTTCACTCAGTAAGTGAATGTGTTTCGACAAGAGTAGTAAATCAATTCAGTGGCAATGGTAACACGTTTTTAACGTTTTTTTTTTGTTCTGGAATGAGAACATTTTATTCTCTGTAATATCTGACTTGGTGACAGAAAATATAGATTATATTGATCTAAGTAAACAAAAAACTCATTCGATACAACTTTGTTCAAATCACGGTTAATTTTGTCATGAATGTGATGTTTTAAAGTAAAAGACATACTTTTCTGTTCAGTTGGCAATGTTGCTTTCACTGTGGCTCTTAAACATTGCATTGTTCATAAAATGCAATTTTCAAATTCTGGACAGAAATGTTCAACTTCGCTGAGGAAATAGAGGCTGTTTATTCCAACATTTTCATTACAATCCTGTTGAATTTCTTCAGTTGCTGCCCATTTGGTGCAGGGATTCCAGACATTACAGGCAGCCAGTCATCTTGAACCGTCCACTTTATCAATTATAAGCATGCACAGACATAAAACTTTCATGGTGTTTTAAATTTCTAAAACTGCCAACGAAAGAAACCCTGTGTTTTCACTGACCTTCATTTTGTATTTTCTGTTTCAATTCCATTATTTCTGCAACAACAAATGAAGAGACAGTTTGACTGCCATGGCATTAATTGCAAGTAATGGTACCCCAGTAAGACATTGTGCTTGACTCCTCTAGATTTCTGCACGAATACCAATGCTACCCAAAAGTTCTGCTTCCTCAACTCATCAGCAAATATATTCAAATTTCCTACTTCAGAAGTTATTTCTAAATGCAAACGTTTCTGTGTCTCTGAAACCATTTGGTCGAGTATTGGTTTTTTTTAACCATTGTTGACACTTTAGCAAGATTATTTTGCCCTTAGGCTTATTTTGTGGGGATCTGACCTGATCCATCTCAGATTAGTGACTCGTCTGGGTTAGAATCGGTCATTCCGATTTGGGTTAAGTCTGTTGGACTCAAAGGCAGCGAGTGGTAGGTGTGAATATCTTTTGTTCTAGGTGTTGAATTCGGTTGGCTTAACGAGTTTTTGCTACAGTGATGCGTCTTTGAGGCAATAAGAGTTTTCTGGGGTTCGAGGAAGTGACTTTGGGAGTTTTACAAAATGTGAGCATGGCAAAACTGCTGCAATTGGCAGAGAAGATGAAGTTTGGAGATGCTCCATCAGTGAGAATAGGAGAGATGACTACAGCCATGGCTCAGTATTTACATTTGCTGGGATCGCCATTACAATCTTTGAAAAAGGCTAGAATTCAATTGCAAGTGAAACATTTTGAATTATGTTTAAAAGCAGAAGAAAGAGAAAAAGAACCCGAAAAGCCTTAGCAGAAGGAGAAGAAAAAGAGAAAGAGTTTGTATTTCAGACATTGGCAATTAGACAGGAAGGTCGGCTTAAAAGAATCGAGGTGAACGGGCAACGTAGGCTTTGTGAGGAAGATTGTGAAGATAGCGTAACCATTGTCGCAAACTCTCTAGTAGATCTATTTAATTATATCTAAGTCTTGCCTAAATTGGAGGAAAAGAATGTAGAAATCTTTTTCATTTCATTTAAGAAGGTGGCTATATAAATGAAGCAGTCACCGGCTGTGTGGTTTTTGTTGATCAAAACAAAGTTAGCATGGAGAGCTGGTGAGCTATTTGTATCTCTATCAGAGAATACATTTTGGGAGTATGAGGAGGCGAAGAAAGTCACGTTTAGTGCATATGGACTTATGCTAGATTTTCTTGAAAAAAGCAACGTTTCAGGAATCTAAGGAGAGACTCTGGTCAAAAACATATATTATTGAGTTTTAAATAATTAAATAAATTAGTTTTGGCAGGTCGTAAGGACATTAAAATAGATCAAGCAAGGATATCTCACTGAAGGGTAGCATGATGTCTTCTGGTGAGCACTGCTGTCTGACAATGCCAATGATCTGCATTCGTTTCCAACTTGGGCAACTGCTTATGTGAGTTTTCGCATTCTTCCTGCATCTGCGTCGATTTCATCTGTGTGATATACCTTCCTCCCACAGTCTAAAGACTTGCATGCTCTGTGAATTGCCATGCTATATTCCCTATGGTGTTCAGGTATGTACATTAGTCATGGATAAATGTAACATAAAGGGGTAGGGAAACGGGTCTCGGTTGGTAACTCATTGGAGAGCCGGTGTAGACATGTTGGACCAAATGTTCTGGTTCCGTAAAGTAGGCATTCTATGAATTCTATGAATGTGGCACTCTCAGAGAGGTGATTCTTTTGAAGGATTTCAAACATTCACTTCCTGTGATAAGGAGTACTCATGTGGAAAAGCAGAGATTTAAAATGAGAAGATTAACACTTGAAACAACGAATGATTATGAGTTGGTTCACAGATCAAAGTTTGGCTTCCAACATCAATCTATGAGGGATAGAAACTCAGGAGAGAACAAAAGTAGGAAAAGTAGAGCTCGGTGAACATAATAGAGATAGCGTACCACAGGATCAAAAGTAAACCCACAAAGGAGAAAGAGCAGTTCAAAATCTACAGTGTTTGCACTATAATGAAGTAGGCTACATGAAACCACAGTGTTGGTGGTTTAGAAAACCCACTGGGAAGGCAGAACTATGAAAACCGCAGAAGCCATTGAATTTTATTGAAGTGGTAAAGAAATACATAATGGAGTCGACACAGATGCACCAGAATGAACAAGCTGGTCGGAGTTTGTTTGAGGAGAAACTACCACATCTTCTTAAACAATTTTCTTGTCAAAGTAAGATTTCGTCTCATAGGCCAGGAGCAGCAGGCAATGAAGTTACAGTATTAACAGAGACAGGAACATGCCAATCTTTGATGTTGAGAGATGGGGAGATATATAACTCAGAATAAATACTGGCAGAATAAGTATGAGTAATGGAACCTCATTTGGGACAAGATGTATTCAGTTATGTAAAATGAGATTAGAATGTTCAATGGAAAGTGAAGAATTGGTGGGAGGAGTTCTGGAAGAACTCCAAGCTCCAGGAATACAATGTATTCTTGCTAACGACATAGCTGGGTCACAGGTATGAGTGGTGCTTACTGTGATTGCAAAGCCAGTTGAAGACCAGGCAATTGAGGGATGACAGGAGGTGCGGCCTGAGATTTTTTTCCTGACTGTCTGGTAACAAGTTCACAAAGTTATTGGTTGAAACAGCAGGAGGGAACAAAGCGTGCAATCAAAGATGATATAAAACAGAAAATAAAAACATTGCAATTTTACGAAAGGAGATGAAATGTCGGTTTACTTCCAGTGATATTCGAACTTTTAAAAGCAAGGTTTAGCGGACCTCATCAAGTCAAAGGAGATGGAGCGCTTTTCAGACTGGAGGCCTGTGAGCAGTGCAGTGCCACAAGGATCAATGCTGGGTCCACTACTTTTCATCATTTATATAAATGATTTGGATATGAAAACAGGAGACATAGTTAGTAAGTTGACACCAACATTGGAGGTGTAGTGTACAGTCAAAAGGGTTACCTCAGATTACTACAGGATCTGGAGCAGATGGGCCAATGGGCTGAGAAGTGGAAGATGGAATTTAATTCAGATAAATGCGAGGTGCTACATTTTGGGAAAGCAAATCTTAGCAGGACTTATACACTTAATGATAAAGACCGAGGGAGTGTTGCTGAACAAAGAGAACTTAGTGTGCAGGTTCATAGATCCTTGAAAGTGGAGTCGCAGGTAGATAGGATAGTGAAGAAGACGTTTGGTATCCTTTCCTTTATTGGTCAGAGTATTGAGTACAGGACTTGGGAGGTCATGTTGCGGCTGTAAAGGACATGGGTTAGGTCACTGTTGGACTATTGCGTGCAATTATGTTCTCTTTTCTATCGGAAAGATGTTGTGAAACTTGAAAGGGTTCAGAAAAGATTTACAAGGATGTTGCCAGGGTTGGATGATCTGAGCTACAGGGAGAGGCTGAACAGGCTGGCGCTGTTTTCCGTGTAGCGTCGGAGGATGAGGGGTGACCTTATAGAGGTTTACAGAATTATGAGGGGCATGGTTAGAATAAATAGACAAAGTCTTTTCCGTTGGATGGGTGAGTTCAGAACGAGAGCGCATAGGTTTAGGGTGAGAGCGGAAAAATATAAAAGAGATCTAAGGGGCAATGTTTTCACGCAGAGGGTGGTTTGTGTATGGAATGAGCTGCCAGAGGATGTGGTGGAGGCTGGTCCAATTGCAAAACATAAAAGTCATTTGGATGGTTAAATGAATAGGAAGAGTTTGGAGGGATATGGGCCGGGTATTGGCAGGTGGGACTAGGTTGGGTTGTGATATCTGGTCGGCATCGATGGGTTGGACCGACATCTCTATGACTCTATTTGACACCAAAATTAGAGTTGTAGTGGACAGTGAAGAAGGTTACTTCAGCATACAATGTTATCTTAATCAGATTGGCTAATGGACTGAAGAGTGGCTGATGGCATTTTATTTCAACAAATGCGATGTGCTGCATGTTCGAAAGCATATCACAGCAGCACTTTTAACGGTAAGGTCCTGGTAAGTGTTGCTGAACAAAGAGACCTTCGAGTGCAGGTTCATATCTTCTTAAAAGTAGTTCCACAGGTAGATAGGACAGTGAAGAAGGCTTATGGTATGCCTTCGTTTATTGGTCAGAGCATTGATTATTGGAGTCAGGAGATCATGTTGTGGCTGTAAAGGACATTGTTTCAGTCACTTTTGGAATGTTGTGTGCAGTTCTGGTCTACTATCGAATGGAAGGATATTGTGAAACTTGAAAGGGTTCAGATAAGATTTAGAAAAATGTTGCTTGTGTTTGAGGATTTGCGCTATAGGGAGAGGCTGAGTAGGCTGGGGCTGTTTTACTTGGAGCATAGGAGGCTGACAGGTGACCTTATACATGTTTATAAAATCATGAAGGCATGGATAGGATAAACAGGCAATGTCTTTTCCTTTGGGTCGAGGAGTCCAGAACTAAAAGGCATAGGTTTACTTTGAGAGGGGAAAGATGTACAGGGGACCTGAGGAGCAGCGCTTTCATGCAGAGGGTGGTGCGTGCATGGAATCATCTGCCTGGACAAGTGGTGGAGGCTGGTGCAGTTGCAGCATTTAAAGATATACCTGGGTGAGTGTAGGAATAGGAAGACTTTAGAGGGATATGAGAAAATTGCTGTCAAATGGGACTAGTTAAGTTTAGGATATCTTGTCAGCATGGACGCGTTGGATCAAAGGGTGTCTTTCTGTGCTATAATTCTCTATGACTCGATGAGTGTATGAGTGATGCGAACGACTTGTTCAGTACTCAAGAAAAAAAGAAATCTCACAGAATGTGTCATATAAATATGTTCAAAGGATATTTTGATTTGGATTGAATGTAGATGGAGAAAATGAAGAACCTGATTCAGAGAATTCGGAATTAGACATTTCTCAAATGAGGAAGTTGTCAAGAATTCGGATACATTTTTTAATTATCTTCCAGAGGAAAATCGAAATGACCACTCAGAATTATTGTTATCGCATGAGGAAACATGTGGAAATAAGTTGGGAAGTACTGACCTAATTGATGTAGATGTAGAAATAGGAAATCGAAATCCAATTAAGCGACATATTTTTTGATTTAAATCTCGAATGCTGCCACAGTTTTAAAAAATAGTGTGAATGCATGATCTAAAATATTATAATCGAAGTGGGTTGTCATGACTGGAGCTCACCCGTAGTGATGATTTCAAAGCCACATGGTATCCAACAGTTTTGTGTGGATTATCGCAATGTGATTTCAGTTACAAAGGCTGATTCGTATCCGATTCCACATTAGGAAGCCTATATTTAAACGGTGAGATAAGAAACTTGTATTTTTCAGCTGGAGTTAGTCTGAGGATACTGACAAGAAAGTTTATCCAAAAAAGCGACGAAAATGTGACACTGAATCTACTGCATTAGCACAATGTCGTGCCATTTGGTATGAAAACTGTGCCAGCCACAATAAAGTAATTTCTGGATTACTCAATTATCTGGTACACGTCAAAATCCTGTTTATTTTTAGTCACACATGGAGGGATCACTTGCATCACTTATCAGGAGCTTGTTGATAATCTTGGTTAAGAGTGAATTTTTCACATCCCAAGTCATGTTCCAAGGCGAAGTTTTCAGAAGTGGAACAGATGGCCCCACCGAATGAAAAGCAAAGGCATTTTGGGGAGTTTCCCATACCATCGATGCAGAGAACAGCATTATGATTCCTGGGATTTATTGGGTTTTATCGGAAATCTTACCAAATTTAATCAGAGTGGCTGCTCTACTCACTGAATTATTGAAGAAATGCAAGAAGTTTCAGTCGATGGTAGACTATCAGGAGATATTGAACAGCCTCAAATCTGTGTCGAACACTGCTGATGTCGCACCTAATTATGCAAAGCCATTCAAGGTGTCTATCAATGTGAGTGTTGCTGGTGTTGGTGACGCACTTTCAAGATGACGAGGAGAACTTGTATCGACATATCGGATGTTTCTCCGGGAAATTGAGCATTCATCAACAGAAATATCCGATAATTGAGAAGGAGACTGTGAGGTTAGTGTTGGTGTTACAACATTTCAACATTTATGTCGCCAGTAATGTGACTGAGGCAATAATATGCAGAGGTCATAATCCATTAAAGTTTTTGGAGAAATTTCAGAGTAAATTTGCAGATTTTCAATTAAACTTAGCACATAACCATTCAATATGTACATTATAAATACCGCAGAGAAAAGGTAAATGACGATACATTGTCCAGACTTCGATGAAAAAAACGAGGCATTTGGTTACAGCAGTAAACGGACTGAAATTGAATGTAATAGTGCATGTTTGTAAGATTAGAGTCAAATGAATTTAAATGTGTTGCAGTGTACAAACGGAGTAAGGCAAAGTTAGTTTGTAATGAAGCCATCTCTGTATATATTTTTAAAGGAGGAGGTGGCGTGATGCTGCTACTTTAACAAAGTTATTTCGTCCTTGGGTGTTTTTCTTAAGAGAAGTCACAAAGGCAGAAATTCCAAAATGTTTGGAATGAACAGAGTTTAACAATTGCAAGGGCGTGGCCACTTGTCCCAGTTCAGGTTTTTGTACTTCGATTTAATTTTAGCAGGCAGTGAGAAACTGCTGCAGTACAGAGAAATCTTCCAACCTTCAGCAGATGATTCATTAGTGACTATTCTTTCTGCGAACTCTCCGGCCTGTACGAATAGATGTTTAATTTACCTTTTGCCAAGGAGTGTGTCTATGGAATGTAAAGTGAATTGCTCCTTAGTTAAGTTGCTGTATCGAGTCGGCTGAGTTTTCAAGCAATGAAGTTATTCTTAATTCTATTTTCTTTTGTTCGTGTTTCAACTGTCGTGTTTTAATGAATTCTGTTTTGCTTACAGGCGATTGTTTTGGCCAGCTACATCACACTCGGAATATCCAGTTCACACCAGCCTTGCAAATAAGAAAAAAAACTTATGCGTAGTCTACTTTGTTGAACTACTTTGGGAGATGTGGCCTGTTGCATGACAGATTTGCATATTTTGTGGAAAACAGCTTGAGTAAACTTAACTCAACTAATAAATTGAATGGAACAGTGTTCTTATAATTTAACTTGCAGCAAGCTCTTTATTTGTTCACTATAGTTTAGTTGAAAAGAGTTAATTTAATTAGTGTTTATGAAATCCTATGGTCTTTGAGAAGAATTAGATATGAGAAGCACGGTGAGACACGGATGTATTCTGTTAATTAACAAATGGAATCGACGTCACATTATGCAAAAAGACCATTTCATGAAAGCATTCGAAATGCTTCTGCCGATGAAATGAGATTGTATTGACTTCAATTAAGTTCCCTCCATCTTAGCCTCATGATAGGTCTTAAGGAAATGTAAAAAGTTTTAAATGACTGCATATGCCAGATGCTGAGAAAACATAATTCTTTGTTTAAAATCATAGAATAGTAGACTGCAATGTGTCGAAATAATTTTATCCCTGTTTGGGAATCTTCATATAGTACACAGGGACCATTTTTAAGCAGTCATCCAAAGAATTATTATATATTTGGGCAAAGATGAAAGGAAATGTGCTGGAAGCATGAGAGCTAGAGTTGAGGGAATAAATCTATACCACCTTTCTGAACAGTGGAGAACTGTGAGGAATACAAAAGTAGAACTCGTCATTTCATGTTCTGAGGAGAGAGTGTGGACTCCAGATACCGGAGTTCTGATGTTGTGATGTTGGTATACCGTCTACTGAATTGCTGTCAGTCGATTGAAAGATTGGGAAAAATACAACTGTATCCTTGCCTCAGTATTGCACTATTTATTCTGTTTCTCCTTCACTCCGTGAAATGGCATTGCTTTGTGTCGTTGTACAATGCACCGTTGGAAGAAAAACGGAAAGATAACCTCGGTACCATGTTACTTGTAAGGGATTTGATGGATAACATGATTTTTATTCCTGCCCAGCATTAATTAGCAAGCGTGTTATCATGGTTGTGAAAATGTAGGCAAACCGAGGACTGTGAACTTCTGACATCCCACATATTTCAGTTACGGTTAGGCATGATTTGTTGTTGTTACATTGTTTCAAATGGTTAAAAGTGAACAAGAATTCCTCTTACGCGTTGACTTTTCCTTTAGTTCTGTCTCTGTCAACAAATCAACAGCAACAACAACAACAATGATTTTGCAGCATATTGGCATCAATTGAATTCTACACCATGAACAAATATTTGTATTTTCACACAGATGCAAGGACGGGATTGTATCAAATTCTGGAAGTTAAGGTCAATAGTTTGCCCTTTTGAGAATATAGGCTACGTTAAGGAGTAGGCCTAGCAGCAAATGTGAAAAGAAATGAGAGTTAACATTTCAGGCCCAGTGACCCCCTCTGCAGACATGATGGCAGAGAGGAAAACGTTGTTTTTTTTTATGCAGGCAACAGGGTGAGGGGAATTTTTGTGATAGGTGGAGTTGGAGCCCAAAGCAAGAGATGAAAAGTAAGCCAGACAAACGGATGGATAATAGCTAGCAAAGGAGGCTGAATGTCTGATAATGGTGACTATTACTGCATAATCATGATTGGGGTGAATTAGCTGACCTTGTGATAGCAATGCCTGGTGTGTGGGGATTGGGGTAAAGACATTGGAGAAGTTACCTCATGCCCAAAAATTGTTAAGCTCGATATTGAAACTGGAAAGCTGTAGTGTTACCAAATGGAGAATGATGTCTTATTCTTCCAGCTTGTGCTGAGCTTCGCTGGACAACTGCAGCAAGCTTGAGACAGATATTTTCTCCAGAGAACAAAGCAATGCGTTGAAGTGGCAGACATTGGAATCTTGGGATCTGTTTTGTGGACCAAAAGCAGGTGTTCTGTGAAGTAGTCACTCAATGTGTGTTTTATTTCTCCAATGTAGAGGAGACCACATTGTAAGCAGTGCATGCAGTATATTGATTCCATGATATGCAGATAAAGTGATGTTTCACCTGGAAGATGTGATTGGGCCCTTGGATATTGTGGAGGGAGTAAGTAAATGGTCAGGTACAATATCTTCAACAGTTGTATGTCTAGGGATTGTTGTGAGTGAAGGAGGGATGGACCAGGCGGCACCTGAAGGAAAGGTCCTTGTGGAAGTCTAACTGGCGAGAGGAGGTGAATGCATGATTTTTTTGTGTCATCTGGCTGCAGCTAGTGAAAATATTGGCTACTGATTTTCTGAATGTTGATGTCGGTTGGATGGTATATGAGGACATGGGTAGCACTTTTGGTGTTTTGGGAGGTAAAAGGTGCTTGAGGGCTGAAGTGTGAGAGATGATTCAGAGCCGCCTGAGGACCCTATCAATTATGATGGTGATAAGTCCTTAATGAGGAAGAATGTCGGCATTTCCGATGCTCCCTTGTCAAAGTTCACATCATCAGGACAGATACAATAGAGTCCGAGGAACTGGGAGAATGGAAGAGACCTAGACGAGAAAGACATAGTCTAATGCCTTTGCTGCTCGCAAAACAACGTTTGCTAAGTGGGCAAATTGGAGGAAGACTGGCTTTTGGTACTTTTCGGGAATTGTTTTCAGTTTTTTTTCAGTCATCATAATGGTCACAATTTGAGTAGATCATTGACAATAACCTTTATCCTGATCCTCCGGGTAATTTTGATGATAAACCCTCAACATGTTCTTTAAAGTTTAACGTCACTCTTTTAATGGACCATGCGTTTCTGCATGACATACAATGGATTTCATTTGCTTTATTCCTAAACCTGTCTAAGCTGCTTCAATAACTTTGATGTAAAATTTGACTTTAATCCGATTTTACTACTGTCTATAGTCCTCAGCAAGTTAAAGTGTAACTCTTTCAAAATCCTTTTAGCTGCATAATAGAACAGCTTCGTTACTTTTATAGACACCCATTATAATTAACACGTTCTGATTCCAACTTTATAATTTCAGATCGAGCCTCTACTGAATCAAATATGTCTCTGGAAAAGGTTCCCTCAAGTGCGAGAATAGGTAGCAATATTTCCGATTTTACCAAAACCTGAGCTCTTCGAATTATCTGACATGTTTGACATGTCAAGTATAGTCCAATTACATTCCAATGCAGTTTGAGCCAACGAAAATGTTTTTGTGTTTTGGCTTGAGCTTCCCTCACTCCAGAATACGCTTCTGTTGGTAATTACTATGCTGTCTGCAGCATAACTCACCAGCAATCCGATTTGATGAATTTCTGAACATTTAAATCCATCTGATTTCGTGATAACTGGCATTCCTTCACCAAGACGTCAGTTTTAGTATTGTACTATTCAAAATACACTGAAATTCTTTTTTCTCTTCCACTTTTTTTTTAAAAAAAACAACCATTTCAACCATAGCAAGCATCACTCCCACCAGTGATCCAACGAAATACTGACAAAAAATATATCATTGAAACTGTGGATTTTTCTATTACGATTCCCACAACTTCACCACTTTTCGCTTCACTCTCCAAAATTGTGCTTTAAAGTGTAACACTTCTCATCATGAGTTCCCCATATTACCACGTTTACTGGCAATGCACATTGTGAATTATGTATCTTCTTACCTCTCGCAATCAAAGATTGACTTGTGCCTATAACTCTTAAAATATTACGTTATTTACCTTATCTTCCCAGCACACGTGAGTAAACCTTACTCACATAAGTAAATTGTTTAAAAAGCATCTGACATTTACTCTACAATAAACTCCTGATTAGGCGGTACATACTTTTGCAGCTTTTTAAGCTTCCTATTCGCTTTCTTTTAGTTCTGCAGCAAAACTTACTTTCTCATTCTGTTCTTCCACGTTCATCTTCCCATGACTTTTTCAAATGAACAAAGCTGCGATTTTACGTCCTCCCTTATTAGAGTGGAAAGACCTGAGCTTTTCTACTTTTTCTTTCCCCTCATAGGTTTCATTTTACGCTGTGATAAACTATTTGTTCTACGTTCAACGATATTTCCTTTCCCTTACCAGCTGAGAACTTCATTTTCCCAATTTATCTCCCGCAAATATTTAAATTGATGAATAAGTCCAACATTGATTTCTGAACCAACCCATAATCATCGGCGATTCCACCATTAATCTTGCAGAACTAACTCTCTGCACTTCCACGTGATTTATCATGTCTTCAGGAAATTAATTTTTGAACTCCTCTGAAATAATTATCTGTTTAAGAGCGTCATGTATTCGATCTATTTTCAATGCCCTTATTCATCTCTCAAAATGACGTTGTTTGATAATTTCCAATTCAACGTTTGGCTAAGTTCCCTTCTTATCTCCCTAAAACGTTTGTCTGCAGGCTCCTGGTACCAGCTCATATGGAACTTATCCTGACTTCCTCTAATGGTGCTTCAAATACCTCACTTGCTCTACCTACCAACATACCCACTTGGCCACTACCCAGTACACTTTGTTATCCATTTTCTCATACGAAATGATCGGAATTCCACATCTACTCGTTGAAATTAGGCATTTGAACAGATTTCCACCAGGCTTTGGCTACCTGGGATTGCTCCCGATTACTGTCCTCAACATTACTGTCCTCAACATTACTCCCATCTTTTACGTGAAATTCCAACATGTTTCTTCGACTTTGTGTTGTCAGTTTCAAACTTCAAATTTCACAAGTTCTCTCTTTTGTCCCTTGCTTCTTCTGGAAAATTCTATCCTTTTCTTTTCCCTTCACTTGTAATCGTTATTCAAGCCATTTCATTTTCTTTTCACGTTCACAGTGTTACATGTGTGTTTGAATGTTACCCATTTTTAGTGATTCTGATAACATTTTCGGCAATAGTACGTGTGCAGCTATTACCTCACGTTTTTGCATGAAAAAAAAGAAATCCCATAACCTCCTTGTCTGCCAATCACGAAAGTTTTGTCTTACTCACTTCCTCTAAAATTCTAGAAGTGAATTCATCCACCCCCTTGCAATTCTGAGCGACAGCATGAGCCATTCTACTTAAGGCACACCCTATTTAAATTAAACAAATTTAACTTCCCAAGAGAGAATACCAACACTCACCACACTGCCTTTCAATCCAATAATCTTAAGTACAATCTAGTATTGTAGATACTTACGCTGGCAAGAGCCCTTAATTTGTTACGGAACGACCAAAGCACCTTAAAATATAATAAGAATATACACTAGCACCTAACGTTTCTTATTTTACATATATGTGCGAGATGTTGTGTTCTGGATGCAAGTAGATTGGTCTCAAGTCGATTGGCAAATCTTCCATGTGTGAAAAAATGCACTTTGTTCACACAGGTAAGATGGAACTGGCGCTGACCTAGTCATACTTGATTGAGATTAGCTGTGAAAGGGTGCTTATTTTAACATTGGAAATCTATGGCCAGGAGCATTCCACACAGAGCAGTGTTAGGACCCCTGCTATTTGTAATATATTGGAAGGTATTGGCGGGTAGGTGACTTGACTAGTATGCTTTCGGATAGCAGCAAGGTTGGTGGAGCTGAGCTTTTATCGTTTGTAAGTAAATGGAGGAATGTTAAAAGGAGATATGAGAGGACAAAAAGTTAAAAGCCAAAAGATTTATGAACAGCTTCTTCCACGCTGTTTGTGACTTTTTATGGCTTGCTGATATTTTAAAGTTTACCATTCTTTGCGCTTTCTCTGCTGCTGAAGCACCACACTTTGCATTACATTCTTTTACCCAGATGTATTTGTGAAAGATATGATTTGCTTGGAAAACCCACAAACAAAATCTTTTCGCTCTGTCTCCATAAATTTAATTGTGTCTCAGTACACGTGACAATAATAAATCAAACAAAATAACTTACACACAGGACAGTAAGTGCCTGGAATGCATTGCCAGACGAGTTAATGGGTGTGAATATAATAGCAAGTTTTGACAGATATATGAATAGCCAGGGAATGCAGAGATGCATATAGTATAGGGACAATTGTTTTTTTAAATTTCGAATGTAATATGTGTCGCCACAGATTTGGTGGGATGAAAGACTTCTTTTTTTGCTAGACCATTATTTATTCCTAAATATTAAGTAAACTCTTCTTTTTAACCTGATGTCTGCAATTTCTTTTTCAAAGTTTCTGTTTCTAAATCAAGATAAAAATCACAATTAAGACCATGCAGCAATAACAAATAAACACGGTCAGTATCTCGTTATTGTCAGTGATAGCTTGTTATTTTGCAAGTTGAATAGACTGACCATTGAAAATTATCACAGTCTAGCTTCACAAGAAAAAATGTAAGAATTAACACTTTTCTTAGTTTCTCTTAAACAGATGCATACTATTTCTCACAACTGGTATTCACGCTAACACTAAATAAGAGTTTTTTTTTTCTCATTTAAAACTTTATTTAACTTGCCAATTAACAATGCAGCTGCAATTTAGCGAGGATCATTTCATTTTGCTTTCATTTGTATCGTGCATGGTTAGTTATTCTGGTGTCTCCTGTTTGTTAATTTCTGCCTTAGAAAGAAAAAAGGAAGAACCTGCATTTTTGGTTTACTTTTGTTCAAGGCAGAGTAAAATGGTTGCTGAGACTGACACGACGAGACGGTATTTGGCAGAAAGCTCCTCCTTTTTTTGTTCTGCCAAATGAAGTATCCCGGATGCAATTCGAAGTCAACCTTGTAGCTTTTTAGGGAATTTCTAACTGCTGTTGCTGCTACGTGGCTGCTGTCTAGTGCAGGTTCAAAATTTGACATCTGGTGTTGAAGTAACTTTACTGATTTTATAGGGAACATTTTCAGATTGCTATAATATTACCACTTAATTGTTATAGTGGAGGCAGTAAAACTTAACTATGCATTTGTTTCTAAGTTGAATTGACGTTTCGTGAATGCTGTCTCTCAAATAGTTCTTTTATTTTGGTTTTGTAGACAGTCACTTATTGTCCACCAATTTCCATCAGTTCTGACTCGATCTTATAATGAACAGATATTACTTTAGGACTGCAGATGCTGGAGATCAGACTCATACAGTGTCGTGCTAGAGAGCACATCCGGTCAGACAGCATCCCAGGAGCAGAAGAAACGACGTTTCGTGCATCGTGATGAAGCGTTTATGACTAAAAAGTCGACTCTCCTACTCCTCATGTGCTGCGAGACCAGCTGTGCTTTGCAAGCACCACACTCTTCGATATGTTACATGCAGTAAAGGTTATTTTCAATGCTTGCACAAATGATATTTGATTAACTTTTTTGAAACTGAAAACTTTGCATTTCTTTACGTGAAATTCACACAAATACTATCCTTTATCTCAATTTACTATTTTGCTTCATGAAAAAAAAACAACCAAGGAGTTTGGTCATGACAATCTCTCTTGAAAAAGGCTTTTATTACCATTTGTTGAAGACGTAAAATGTTTAAGTTTTGTCGTTTATTTTTCAGCTGACCGTGTTTACAAACACCTAAACAACACAGGAAGTAATCCAACTGGTTTCAAGTTATTGCATATAAACACCTATTGATCGAAATCCCCCTTTTCAGACTGACAAAAAATGGTTGAGCGTTATTTTAAAAGCAGCGTGGTTATTTCATGCCCACCTCCATGTCACCACACAATAAACTGAAACACTTCAGGAAATTAATATCACACAATTAAACGTTTTCATACAGTTATCATTGACATACCTTCATAACTTAGATTGTTTTCCGTAATGAAAGCTGCCAGGTATTCTTCATTTTTCCTTCTTTGGAGTTTCTGAACATTTTAGGTCTTTTTCAAATAAGAACTTAGTTCTTTGTAGTTTTATGTTGGTAGCTAATCAATCTTCTGCACAAGCTTATTCTTCACTAACAATCTTTATACTACTTAATCTCGTTCAATATAACTATTTCAAAGCATTTTCTTTTCTTTGCGACTTTAGCTGTTCATATTTAAGTGCTTTTCTATCCCTCTGTAATAATTTCATGTCTTGCTTTTAATGTGACTTCTGAATTGGTATACTTTAATTTAAAAAGCTACTTGTCCAATGCCGTTCATTTTTGTTTCAAATTTTCAAGCAGTCTTTGATACCTTATAATTTTGAACAGTCTTTGTAAGTAAGAATTTGAGTAACTTGCTGAAGTAAAATTCATCTTTCAATAGAGCAATGTTATGAGTCTTACCACGTTGTAAGTTATGAATCTGTTTCTCTGAAATAGCATGAAAGAAAATATTTTATGTTAAGTCAGCAAAAGTGTGTACATTAGAAATGAATGTTAATCAGTAAATGACTGTAGCTGTGTCTAATTGAAAACAAGTAGACATGATATATGGTGCTGAGAAACATTTCTGCGATTTTAACTCAAATCCTTGTAACAGAATTGATTTTATTTATGCGTTTAAAATATTTGGCAGTGAGAAAGTTATTGCATTTATGTTAACTTATCAAAGTTGCCCGGGGTTGGTTAATGTTCAAAGAAACTGAACATGTATAACACTAAAGCAAGCAGAAAACAGTGCAGTTGCGTTAACGTCAATCAGAGAAACTTATTGGATCTGTAATAATCAAGATTTTAGCAGACCAATCAAGACATTCAGGCAATCATGATCATTGTCTATCAAAGGCAGACGAAGATGTCTCTCTTTCACCCTCAGGACGAATACGTACTTGGTTGTGGCCTCGATAGAATCTCAGTATTGCAGCGCCCTCCATATGCTATTTTTCTCTGGCTTCAGCTATTTCCAGACAGCAAATCTCGAGGTGTTGACTAATTCCTGGATGCTCCTACTCCATTTTGGACTGATTACCATCTGGGAATGTCGTCCTTCACAAGTAAGCCTTGAGGGTATTTGTGAAATGTTTCCTCTGTCGACTTGGGTCTCGGCTGCCATTTTTGAGTTGGAGTATAGTTCCTTCTTCGGGAATCTTGTGTCGGCCATGTGGAAGATATGCCCAGTCCATCACAGTTATTAAAGGGTGGTCAGTGCTGCGATACTTGGGATGTTGGCCTGATTGATGACTCTGATGTTAGTGTATCTGTCTTCCCAGCTGATTTGCAGAATCTTGTGCAACAGTGTTTGCGGTACTCTTCCAGCTTTGAAGTATCTGATGTAGACAGTTTACATCTCAGAGGCATATTGAAGGGCAGAAAACATCACAGGTCTAAATGCCACTGAGTTGGTGTTGGATCTGATGTTGTCATCATTAAACATTCTTTTCCTTGGATGGAGAAATGCAGTAGTAGCACACTGGAGGCGTTGTTGAATCATTTTATCAAAAAACTGCTTTGGTTGACAGGACACTCCCGACTTACTGGAAGTGGTCAACGTTATCTAAGGCTTGCCCATGGACCTTGACGATCGAAAGTTCAAGGCGAATATCATGCTTACATAGGTCTCCATAGAGGCCTCCATAAAAGTTCTGCCAGAGATCTCGAGTTTGCCCGCTGTGTTTTCCGAGACACACGTATTATCCGCCTACTACAGCTGGATGACACTGATATTGGGTCATTTTGCCGTTGGTTTCAATGCGGTCCACATTGAAAATGTTCAGTGGTTATGTTCTGTATCACCTTGGACCAGATGAAGGATGGTGGTAAATGTCATGGTGCAGCCAAACTTCAGAGAATATTGCTCCACAATTCTTCCCTGTTGACAGTGTCAGAGGCTTTTGTAAGGTCGAAGAATGTCATTTATACAGTAGTTTCTTTTCTCTGCATTTCTCCTGCGGTTTTTGTGGTGTGAAAATCATGTTTGTTGTGCCCCTCCATTGCCAGAAGCCGGACCGCAATTCCAAGAGAGGTTCCTCAGCCATATTGAGGAGACTTTTGCGGATGACCTTGGCAACGACTTTTCCAGCAGTGAACAGCCAGGAGATTCCTCTCTCGCTTTCATAGTCGGACCTGTTCCCTTTTTTGAAAATGTTCTCTTGAATCCAGGCAAAATGAATATGCTACGAAATGTAAATTTGATCTAAGGAACTTTAGACTTCAAAGATGACTGTCGTTCAATAAATGTGGTTCTCATTAGTGAAGCATTTACAGATCAAAATTCAATCATAGTTTAGCAGAAGAAAACACAACTGACTGACACATGTATGATTGTGACGATGTTACTCCTCTAACAAGGCAACATTGTCCTTCACTATTTTTCATAAGGGTCAGAAATTCAGAAGTGACAACATGTATTGGTTTACATACCTGAAGAAGCTTGTACGTTCACAAAAAAAAACTTGTGCAATTAAAGAGGATTAGCTATTTCTCCCAGGTCAGGTTCTCGCTGGTTTGTTTTGCATTTAGCACTCTGGCAGTTTTGTAGCTGCTGGTCAAGTCTTAGCTGGGAACCCAGAGGATCTGCTGGAGCCACAAACACAACTCAATTTGACCCTCTCCCTCTCTGACATCTTTCCTGTTAGAACCTGTGCTTGATTTTACTCTTTTTTTAAATCAAAGAGGTATTTATGGTGCTGGTGCAAGTATTTCGAAGAACATCATTAATTTGTGATACAGTCAATTGGGTTTTCAGGGAGACTACGTATTCCTATGTTCTGTACTCTTTTGTTCGTTTATAAATAAGTCTGTTTCATTTAAAACGCATTGATTGAGACAGCTGCATAACTACTGGAATATCCACTCTGCACTTGTTCAAAATAACTAGAAAAGTTAGGATCTGGGTTACTTTGTTGAATGACTAGAGGCGATCGGGCCTGGTTCATAACAGATTGTTGGCGAGCAAGGGATTTGCTTTATATCTCCAATTTGGGATTAGGCTTATTGGACTCAGGCAGCGAGTGGTAGGTGCGAGTGTCTTATGTTCTCTGTATTGAATTCGCTTGGGTTAAGCAGTGCTAGTCGTAGTAATGGCTCTTTCAGTCAATAAGCGTTTTCTGGGAGTAGAAGAAGTGACTTTGGGGACTTGGCAAAAGGTGAAAAAGGAAAATCTGCTGGAATTGGCAGTCGAACTGAAGTTGGAGCTGCCTCCATCCGTGAGGAAAGGACAGATAAATACAGCAATAGCTTAGCATTTTAACTTGCTGGAAACACAATCACAATCTTTGGAGATGATAAAACTTCAATTGGAAATGAAGCAGCTTCAATTACCAGCCAGATAAAAAGAAACGAGAAACAAAATGAAACTTAATTATGATTAAAAGACAAGGAAAGAGAAAAAAAAAAGAACGAAAATGTCCTGGCAGAACAAACAGAAAGAGAGAGAGAGAGAGTGAGAGAGAGAGAGAGAGAGAGAGAGAGAGAGAGAGTGTGTGTGTGAGAGAGAGAGAGAGAGAGAGAGAGAGAGAGAGAGAGAGAGAAGAGAAAAGGAGAAAGAATAAAGGAAGAAAGACAGAGAGTTTCAACTGCATAAATTTGCACATCATAAAAATGCTCAAGCATTTTCTAAAGTTGAGGAGTGGAATGGAGAAGCCTTTTTCATTCCCTTTGAGAAAATGGCTAAAGAAATGCAGTGGCCAGTGATCACGTGGGTTTTTGATCCAAACAAAACTTGGAGGTAGAGCAAATGACGTGTTCACATCACTGTCAGAGGAGGTACCTGGAGCATATGAGGAGGTGAAGAAAGGCATTTTAATATGCAGTTAAACTTGTACCTGAAGCGGAAAAAAAAAATCAGGAAACTAAGGACGGACTTTGGTCAAACAGACATCGAGCTTGAAAGAAAGAAAAAAAGTAACTCTGAGAAGTAGAAAAGGTCATTAAAAATAGAGCAATTCTATGACACTCTGAGAGTGAAGATTATGTTGGATGTGTTGAAAAATTCACTTTCTGAGGTAGTGACAACTCATGTTGAAGAACAGCGTTAAAACGACAATATTAACAGTTGAAATGATTGATGATTACGACGAGTTGGTTCATTAATCAAGTTTGGCTTTCAAGATCAATTTCAATCTGTGCGGAATACAAACTGTGTAAATGAGAAATCCTGATCGTGTTTAGGAAAGGTAGATCTCAGTGAAGATCATAAGGATAATTTACTACATTTTAAAAACGCCCTTTAAAGGAATTGAGCAGACAAAACCACCTGTGTTTTCATTGCAATAAAGTAGGCCACGTGAAATCACAGTTTGGTGAGTCATAAAATGTACTGGAGTTGGGGGGGCTGGGGCAGCAGATGTCACAAAACAGCATAAGCTAGCCGATTTTGTTGTCGTATGAACAGAATAAACAGTGGAGGCTAAAATGCTGCACGAGGATTTGCAACCTGTTAGGAAGTTGGTAAAGGAGGAAATGCTATATCTAATTTAAAAATAAATACTTGCTAAGGTATAGTTTATTCACATTGGTCAGGAGTAGCAGATTAACCGGTGTCAATATTAAGAGATACCGGATCCTCTCAATCTTTGATGTTGAAAGATGAGCAGATATATATGTCTGAAGGACTATTGCCAGAAAAAAAAAACTTCCAGTAACGGGAATTCACTTTAATTGTACAGTGAGGTTCGAGTATGAAGTGGAGAAGTCGTGGTAGGAGTACTGCACAAGCTGTCAGCTACAGGAATGCAATTTGTCCTTGGCAACAATATCACTGTCTCATAAGTCGGCGTGCTGCCTACTGTGGTGAACCGCCAGTGGAAACTCAAGGTAACTGAAGTTTCACAGGAAATCTATCCTGGGACGTTTTGTGACGGTGTGGTAACGAGGTTACTAACTCACCAATTGAAACAGGTGTGATCGAAGAGGACAGATCAGTGAGTTTGCGTGGAATTAGCAGAGATCCTGTTTGATCAAATGTTTGAGCCAAAACAGGACCAGATGGATGACAAAGTAGAAATCTTTCGTTCAGAGAACTTAACTGAGTTACAGCAGAAAGAAACTAAAGCAATTGGATCTAAAAATCATCCTTGAAAGAGGAATCAATGCATCCCTGTGTGCTACTGTCTTGAAAATGAAGTATGAATGAGGAAATGGGCAGCATCATATATTCAGGCAGATGAAAAATGGGCAGAGGTTCATGAGGTCGTTTGCTCGTGGCTTATAAATGGAGGTGTTGCGTGGAGCATATGAAGTATCAGCAGAAAGCCATTTAGCGGTAAGAAAAACTCAAGCTAAACTACAAAAATACTTTTACTGGCCTGAACTGCACAAGGATGTAGTTGAATTTTGCCAGGTAATTGGAAAACCACAGACAGTAATAAAATCTACACTCTTCATATCTATTCCTGCATTTGGGGAACCTTTTACAAGAATCTTAAATGATTGCATAGGGCCCTGACTTAAAACATGAATTGGGAATAATATTTGTTAACAATAATAGATGTGTCCACTAGATTTCCGGAGGGCATTCCATTGTGCAATATCATAGCTTAAAGGATTGTAAAAGAATAAGCAATTTTTCACTCGATGTGGATTATCCACAGAGATACAATCTGATCTTCAGTCAACCTTTCTAACAAAACTATGCAAGGAAGTTACCCACGGCTTTGGAATAAAACAGTTCCAATCGATTGCAATCCATCCCCAGGATCGCAGTGAGCTGTAGGAAGGTGGCATCCGACATCCAAGACAAGGTGAGGGATTATAGTCAATACTATTTAGACGATTGCGATAAAGGAAATATGTTTGAACTTTTTAAATCAGCGATGCTGCAAATGAATCGACAAACTGCAGTCCATTTGAATTAGTTTCAGTGCAGGAAATGAGAGGACCAGTAAAATTGATTAAGGAAAATTCGTAACTGAAAATTCATTGATCACACATTTGAACAGTGTGTGAGATTTGATGGCACAGTTCAAAGGAGCGAGGGAGTTGGGTAGACAGCATTTAAAATATCACAGCATATAAGAAATCAATAACTCACATTTTTTCTATCGGAGATATTGTGTTCGTGTTAATTCCAGTGGTGGTGGAACGTTTACATGCTTGAATTAGTGGACCTTCTTAAGTCCAAAGGAAATGGAGTGGGGTGCACTATTTGATAAGGACTCCTCACAGAAAGAAATCTCACAGATTGTTTCACGTGAATATGCTGTAAAGGTATTTTGACACGGAAGGAAAGCAAAAGGAGACTGACTCACAACTCAGAGTGAAGAACGAAGCGCAGAGTGTTCTGAACTGTACATTCCTAAAATTAAATTGGACAATGAGGAAGTTGTCAAAAATTTGGATAAACTATTGAGTTGCCTTCCAGACCTATCCTAATTATGCACGATGTAGTTACCGGAAATGCGATTGTGATTAGACACCATCCTTCCAGACATTACCCTCGAAAATTGGAACAGTTTAAAAGGCAGATTGAATGCATGTTCCAAGATGACATGTCGAAGTAAGTTGCAGTGACTGGAACTCACCCATAGTAATGGTGTCAAAACTACATGGTACCCAACAATTATGTGTGGACTATCACAAAGTCAATGCAGTTACAAAGACGATTCCATGTTTGGAAGAATGTGTTATATTTGTAATTTGGACTTGCTCAGAAGATGCTGATGGTTGCATTTTTTCTTAAATACGAACACAATTTCAGCTTCTGTAACGCTGAAAGGACAGTATGAATTTGCAGTCATGACATTAAGTAAGAAAAATTGGCCAGCCACATTTCAGAGACTAAGATATAAGGTCATTTCTGGATCACTGAATTATATAGTACATTTGATGATCAGGTGATTTTTAGTCACACGTGGAAGAAACATTTGCAACATTTAAGAGAATTGTTTGAACGACTTCGGGAAGTAGACTTGGTGATAAATCTGGCTGAGAGAATTTGCGACAGCCCACATAACCTTTCTGGGCCATGTTATTGGACATGGGCGTATGTCCCCTCATAATGCAGAAAAAAGTAAATTGGGGGAGTTTCCCATACCATCGACAAAAATATAAGTAATATAATTCCTGTGGTTGATTGGGTTTTATCGGAAATTTGTTCCAAAATTTAACAGTGGTGCTGCTTTATTCAATGAATCACTAAAGGAGGTCAAGACGTTTCAGTGGACAGCAGACTGTCAGCGGGCGATTGCCAGCCTGAAAGGTGTGATGTGCGCTGCCCCAGAGTTAGCCATACATAATTATGCAAAGCCATTCGAGGTGTTTATCAATGTGATAATGTGCGAGACAACGCTGTGTTCTTACAGGAAGATGATGAGAATTTGTAAAGGCGTATCGAGTATTTTTCCAGGAAATTAAATATTCATCAGCACAAATATTCACTCGTTGAGAAGACGACTTTAAGCTTGGTGTTGACGTGGCAACATTTCAGATTTTATGATACGAGTAATGCATCTGAGACAATCATATACACTTAATAGAAACAATTGAAGTTTGTAGAAAATTCAAAGACAAGAATTCCAGAGAGTTTAGATGGAGCGTTTTGTTAAAGTCGTTCAAATTGAAAATTATACATCTGGCAGAATGACATGACATGATTTCCGACACATTGTCAGGCCTTGGATGAAAATTGGAGGTTTTCGGTAGTGGGAGGAAACAGATTTTAGCAGAATGAAGAACTGCACGTTTGCCTGCCTTGGGTGATGTTTGGATTTTGGTGGTTCATTTGTAAGGGGGTAGATGTGACGGTACTGCTTCTTTAAGTGGGTTATGTTGTCCTTGATTTTTTTCCCAGAGGGGTTGAAAAGAAAGAGTTTCCGATATGTCTGAGTTTATCTACTTAAAGAAGCTTTTATTTAAAAAAAAATACACTTGGACAATGAAAGGGGAGTGGCCAGTTCTCCCAGCTCATCTTTACTCTGTTTTGTTTTGTTTTTCGCAGACTGGCTGTTTTGCACCTCCTGGTCAAGCCTTAGCCGGGGACTCAGCATGCTGCTGAACCAAGTATACAGCTAGATTCTGATAATGTCTCTGTCTCACATCTCTCCTGTAAGAACCTGCGTTTGACTTTAGCTTTTTTTAACCAAGAGAGTGTGTATCGGGCTGTTCCAAGCATGTGGAAACGTTTCGTTAAGTTGGGATAGGGTTGATTGGGTTTTCAGATATGCAATGCGAATCTGCATTCCGTTCCCTTTTGTTTGTGTATATATAAATTCTGTATTCTTAAAAAGTGAGTGATTGTGCCAACTGTATCACTATTGGAATATCCACTGCACACCTACTTACAACATCTGGGAAAAGCTATGAAGTGGGAGAATTTCTGGAGCTGTTAGGAGGGTCTTGAATTGTCCATAACATGTGCATAGGATTCTTGACAGGATGTGAGAAGGAGGCTGCCCCTTGTGGGAAATTATAGAATCCGAATTGTCTGTAAAAAATGATCTGCAGTTATCATAAAGGTGAGTCGAATTATTTTGCTACCAAAAAATAACCTCACTGGCTGGTATTTATCTTCTCTGCTTAATGTTTTCAACCGGAGTTCTAAGCCGACTGGAGTATGGAATGATTGGAGGTGCTGAAATGTTATTAAACATTGAAGTCAGCTCAACATTCTGACTAAAATATTCTACTTCTATACTTCACTTTCCCTCATTTCTTGAAATTCGTCAGGTTAGAATTAGATTTAATTTATGACACAAATCGTCAATTCCCTCTTGCCTTTGCGTCTTATTTATAGATTTATTTATAGTCTTGATAGATTTCATAAAATTATCCCATATGATTTCAATTTATGTTGATATCCTGCCCTTTTTATTGTTTTTTGCTTTTCTGGATTTCCCTGAACCTGCAGTGACAATTAATATAATAGCGTTTTCATTTTTCTAAATCATCTCTGATGAATCCTAACTCATTCCCCATGGTTTTGTTACTCTGATCCAACATAGTTATTCTTGCGAAATTACAGTTTTGATTTCATAATACTTTTGAGATTGATTTGTGGTTAGTTCCACACTGTCACAAAGGTTTCACTTCATTATGGTAAAGAACAAGGAAAAAACGAGATATTCACAATTAAAATCGGTTGAACACATTTATATGGTGTGAAATTAGTGCTGGCTCTGGGAAGAAGAAATCAACAATACTTAATGAAAGTAAAGGTGTAGAATGTGCAACCTTGAAAAAAATGCATAAACCTAAGCAATATTTGTATCTGGCAAAATGGCAATAAAATGAATGATGAAAGCAATACGTTATTAAAGGAAGAATAAATGTACTCATGGAGGAGAAAAAATTAGAAGGAGACAATGTAAAATACAATAGAGTGATGAAATTGTTGTCAAACTATACAGTGGTAGTGAAAAAAGATTGCACAAAAATCCAAGAAATATATGATGCATGACTGTTAGATAACGTAACAGAGTATGCAATTAGTACCTAAGTTAATAATTACCCAGAATTTTTATTTTGGAAGTAACAATATTAAGGGCAAATTTTGCGATTTGTGAGTTATTGACTTGGTCATTATTTTTACCCAATCACTAGTCATCCTTGAAAATGTGCAGTCAGCTGCATTCGTGCTTTTCCACTGCCCATTTTGTAAGGTTACCACAGCTGTCTTCTTGCATGATTTTGGCTCAACAGCACTGAAAGAAATGTGAATAAATTTTCAATCAGTGCAGGAATCGAATCACAGCAGAACTTAAACTTCGTTGTGTTCTGCTGACTTTATCACATTCCTTGGTGTTAGAAAGGATTATCGAAATAAGGTAGCTAGTCTTCTGCAATGATTCTTGCGAACATGTTGATCAAGTTTGCTATTGACCTTGAGGGTGGACAGAACGAACGTTTGTCGATGTGCTTTTCAAGAGATCTGCTTTACCATGGGTGGTAGAAGGTGATTGAGGATTGTTAGATTTTGTTATCACACATCAACATGATGAATATTTTATACTATTCGTAGTCTATGTCTCTACGCAGCTAAAATACTTCAGTGAGTATTGGGATGTGTTATTCGCTTCAGTTTTCCTCCATGCGTACCTCGTCTCATAACTATTCTAATTATATGACAGGTCCGAGAAGGGCCTGTGCCCGAAACGTCGAATCTCCTGTTCCTTGGATGCTGCCTGACCTGCTGTGCTGTTCCAGCAATAAAGTTTCAACTTTGATCTCCAGCATCTGCAGACCTCACTTTCTCCTCGAGTTCATTTGGTGGTCAATAGCAGTCCCCTGGACGTTAGGAATGGGGATTTTGAAAATGGAATGGGCTTTAATGTCTTATCTAGTAGCGGTGATTGTGTTAGTTCTTGTTGGAGATGGACAGTACTTTGCATTTGTGTCATCTGACTTTTACTTTGAAATTTGAAAGTGTAAGCCAAGTTGTTGTCGAAGTTTTACTGTAATTGCTGTCATACTCCATTTGCATTGTAGAATTGCGAAACGTCAGCCGTTTGTTGACATCAGGTGGTGTAAATCGAATCGGTTGCACTGAGATGTCTATGATTCTATAGTTTGTATTGATAAATCATCCATGAATCCGTGAAATGAAAATGAAGATGCTTTATTTAGAAGGCTATTAAAGATGCAGTCTTCGTCATTTTATTTTAAATTGTTTGATTTGCAGATGTTTTGGTAGGGATATTAATATTGCAATTGCCACAGCAGTACTTCAGTCAATCCAAACCACTACAGAGCTGTCATCTTTACCCTTTTAATAATAAAAAAGTACACAATGTTATCATTTGTTTTCATGAACATAATGCAGGGGGAAAAAAAGAAATAATAACAGCTGAAAGCCAAATGAGGTAAACAACTTCGAGCTGCACTTTTCATTTAAGTGAAATTTTTGTATGGTCCGACTTAAGCATATGTTGAGTTTACAAGGACTTCTTTGTAAAACTTGGTCACAAAGCACAGAATAGTATGCTTGACTGGAAAAAAAAAGGTTGATGGAGCAGGATGGATAGTACTGCAGGAATGCAAATTCTGCTTTATTGAAGATAATGAAACTGTCAGATATTTTGGGAAGTACTTTCTAAAATATTATGCATTTGTACAAACCAAAGATGAAGTGTAGAGGTCATACTGTGGTTGGTTTAAAATATTCAAGGTCACATAAGTTGGCATCGAAGTTAAAAGTCGTCTGTGGGAAAAAGATCTGCCACCTGCTTACCCACAGCATGGCCACATTAAAAAAACACACATAATCTGGCACTGCGAAACACTGAAACCAAGCCTGCCAATATATAGAGAAACTATCCAGAGTGCTCCAGTCATCACCACACAGGATAACATAAAACCAAGTATGGCCAAGACCCTACCTACACTAGAGAATACTCAACCGAAAATAAAGTTAAAAATCACACAACATCAGGTTTTAGTCCAACAGGTTTAATTGGAAGCACACTAGCTTTCGGAGCGACGCTCCTTCATCAGGTGGTAGTGGAAGGCTCAATCCGAACACACAGAATTTATGTGTGTTAGGATTGAGCCCTCCACGAGCACCTGATGAAGGAAAGTCGCTCCGAAAACTAGCGTGCTTCTAATTAAACCTGTTGGATTATAACCTGGTGTGTGATTTTTAACTTTGTACACCTCAGTCCAACACCAGCATCTCCAAATCACCCGAAAATAGGTTTTCACAATCAGCTCCAACCCCGATTAGCACTGCAGTCTCAACACACTAAAAGCAGGTTCATTTTCCATTGAAACCAATAGCGCATAAACAGTTAGATTAAGAGACTCCAGAAGACATCCCTCACAGGAGAAACACAAGGGATGTCATGAGAAAGGACATTTGCACATATTTGTGAGGACGGGAAGAATCATCTAGAAGACATTCTCACCCACTCACGGAGATGGCTCGAATCTCCTATGTCAATTATAAATGAAGTTTTACTGCCAGATGCTTCATTCATTTCCATTCTGTTTATTCTTCTTTAAATCTCTTCACAATTTTCACCATTATACTGTAACTGCCTCGCAAATACCGCCTTTGTGTTGTACACCAATAAATATATGCCTACACTTTTGTTCAGAGAAGAGCATTTGGCCAACTCTGCCGATAATCAGTTCTGTGTCAGCCTAGTGACTTTCTCTTCCTTGATATCGCTTTGCGAATAAACCGCTTGTAAATTTCACGGCAATGCTCCTTTGTGGTCTCCGATCCATTGGGCTAAATTCTCCGACATCGTCTTTGAAAAGAAATGAGATATCTTATGCTGCAGTGCAGGAAATGTGAACGAATCAGCATCGTTGGCATGCTTTTTCCAGAAAATAGAAATTAGAAAGACAAAAAGGAACACTTCTCTTTCTACATCTTTTATATTCAGTGGTACAATTATTCGAATATTGCATTCATAATATTTATACTAATTAAAAAGTATGATTCTGTTTCGAGTATTCTGTAAAGATATGGTCATTCGGTATAACCTCATTACTTCAGAATCGCTTATGTATGTGAATAACACAGAAATAAATGAATCAAAATGGCCGATCTAATGATCTAAGAAAGCAGCTTAGCGCAGTAGTGTTTATCTCTGGCGTAGAGGTAGAAGATAAAAAAGGCAGATACAAACTTTTGCATCGCCTTCTCATTATGAATGTATTTTTTCACAAGTTCCAAAATGTCAGATGGAGTTCCATGACAACTTTCAGCATTGTAAGCAACTTTGTCCTACATTTATTCTGTTCAATTATCCCTGTCTCCTGTTTCATCTTTCATTTCAGTATTTTCTAATCTAAAATCAGGAGACTGTAGGTCAATTCAACTATTCATTCTTTCTTCTGGCTTCTTGGATTACTTTTATTACCCCATTAGTGTTTAATTTCCTTTGAGTTTTTGAGGTTACAGAAAGAAAAAAAAACAAAGTTTCATCTTTTAGAATTAGCTCATGACTATTAGACATTAGTTCTTTCTTTTCACATTACTAAACCATTGGTCCCCACCGTGGCACCATATTCAATACGGGAATTTTACATTCTTCAACAGGTCCCTCAAATGAGGCCTTAAACTGGACATTGCATTTAATTTCAATGGAATCATTTAAACTAAGTTTCACATTCCATAGCATTACTTCCATTTCCTGTCTTTTTAATTGGACCTCCATATTCTTAACTGTCACTATTCTCAAAGTGTTTGTACTTTATCATTCTCTGCATACTGCAGAACGAGGTTCATTTTAATTCCATTTCTGTTGTCAAGCTAATTTCGCCTTAACTGAACATCATTTGATTACCACATCTGACTCCAATGTTTATCTATTCAATATTTATCACCTATTTTAGCAACTGTGATTCTTTTAAATCAATGAACATCCCTTCTTAGCTTTGTCAGACAATGTTCCATTCAGTTTATGCGGCAATGAAGCTTAGTCTTTCGAGATTCTCTTGAGACTGTCAGAAACAGTTTTGCCACCTGCAACAAATCCTGTGCTATTCTGAATGTTGTACCTAGACTGTAGTAGAAGACATCGCATTTCTATTTATTTGTACCATGTACTGATCCCACTTCCCCATCCTCATTGTCTCTGCTCCAAATCAATCGCTTTAAATTCCCCAGACTTCGTCATGCCACAATGGAATACTGTACTGGAACTGCAATCACATTATTCCAGAGATCGCCAAACAATTAAATACATACAAGAAAACAATATTCCATTATTTACAACTCATTTGACCCTGTTTGACAAACAAAATCACAGATTCATTCCTGTCCATTATACAAATTGCTAGGAACTTGATAGAAATCAATTCTAAATCAACAATTATATAACTTGGCTAGGTAATTTTCTTGGGGATAAAATGAGGACTGCAGATGCAGGAGATCAGAGTCGAGAGTGAGGTTTGGAAAGGCACAGCAGATCAGGCAACAATCGATGAGTACGAGAATCGACGTTTCAGGCATAAGCCCTTCTACTACCTTCTAATAAATCCCTCCCCGCCAACAGACATGCAGACTGACACAGACTGTATACAATCAGACTCAGACCAACACATAAATGCAAAATATGGATATTGCGAGTTGGGGTGAGACTGTGGAGGGATTGAGTGATCCCTCTCCATATACTTCACTGAGACTATCTTGTTGATTCACAGGGCTTTCTGTTCCTCAAATTTCTTCTCTTTGTCGGAGACATCAAGTGACTGGTTCTCATCAGTAAACCCTCCAAGGCATGTTTAAAAGCCACATCATGTAACAATCGATGTTGTATTATAATACACAGAATTGGGCAATTAATTAATTTTGGGGTTCCCGCTGTTTCTCGTCTTTCATTCGCAGCTACAAGCTTATCAGCTATCTATGGCTCATTTACGTAATGTTTGGCAGGTTCAAATCATCCCACATCGACATCTGGAAAAGATGGAATATGCATATTTTTCCGATAGAGGCAGCCCAAACCTTTCTTTCTGCCCTGATCCCAGATTCGCTCTGGTACACCTTCACTTGTCAACAAACACAGTGAACAGCACTTACAATTAGTAACTTGAATATCAAAGCAAAGTGTAATAAATGTTGCTATCATCCTTATTTCATAACGCAGTCGCTTTCACTTTTTAGCACTAAATTAATAAAAAAAAAGCTATGCAGTAAATTAACACTAAAAATATAATCAAACGTAAATTACTTTTTAATGCACCTCAGTGATCCACCGGGCCTTCAATTGCTTCGATGCTCTCGTCCCCTCATGGCTCATGAAATGCCGGATTTATATTATAATCAACTATTTTGAGATTAACACGACTGAAAGACATTCAAATTTAAAAGTGAAAGGACGACTACGAATTCGAGTTAATAGTTTACTGAATAAAGGATCAATGCTTAGCGTGCACAGTTTCTGAAAACGAGAAAGTAATGTGCCTCCTTACCATTGGCTTCAGTGACATTCTTTAGCTCTGAAAGAAGGAATAGTTAACAAAGTCATGATATTAACAAGTATAAGCCACAGTACTGTGAGAATATTACTGCCAATTTCATTTGTTTGCATCTTCAGCTTTCATAATGTATTTTTCTACTTACCTCTGCATCTTCCCAACCTGACAGACATGCTAACTGTACCTTTTTCCAAAATCCACGGAGGGGACTGTGCTGGTGGACCTTTTTTTGTTTGTATCTGCCGCAGAGGACATAATTCTTCTTAACTTCACTCTAATATATTTCCCCTCCAATCTATTCCAGACTAAGTTTGTGATTTTTCCAATATTTCACATCAGTTTGACAGTTTCCATTTCTTTTTTTTTTGTCGCAGCAACTTCCCATTCACCATACGCATCCTATTCATTCACACCTGAACATGTTCAGGGACAGTGTGACACAACTCTTTCTTCACATAATGAGGCCTGAATTGTTGACATAAATCACCTCTGTCACCTGTTTGAACTAATTATTACTTTTTACAATATAGTTATTTATACATAGTTCTTTTCGAACTAACAGGTTGCTTTCAAACAGAAGGAGCCAGCATGTCGTAGTATTTGATCCAACAAATATTCCCGTCACAACATGCATGTCAGTGCCCGCTACTTTCTTGCAAATTTATGCTCAGCACTTCCAAACACGCAAATGGACGAATTATTTACAAATGTTGTTGTTTTACATATCACAACTCCACATTCAATGAATCAAACGATGATTTTTTTTCCAATCACATGCAGGATGCTACTACTAAAACTATCTGGTACTTCTTTCTGCTATCACCACCTCTGAGTGATCATCACCTGATAGATTCCTGCTCCACTCCACTGTCACTCATGCCACATCATCATCTATCTATGACAGTGTCAGATGCAATCACTGGATATAGAACAATCTCGTCTCATTATACAACACCCACCTAAATCTTTCTGATGTATCATGTGAATGGCACACATTTGGCGGGGGCGGAGAGATTGAATGCTGAGGTTTATGCATAAAACTTCATTTGTGCAGCTTGAACTCTGGTGGTGTCAAACTCGTGAGTGCTGTTGAAACTGTTGTCGACTAGGTCAGGCCCCCTCACAACATTTCAAAAAGGTGGACGAGACCCAACATTGCTAGCTATTTTAAGCAGTTGCAAGGTGCATATTCCAGGACTCACACAACTAGTCAAACCACATAGTTAAAAATAAAATAGAATTTGTTTACAGACTGCCGAAAAAAGAACACAAAGAAAGAGCAGAATATAAGATAACTTAACCTATCTGACAACCCAATCGACTCTATCATAACTTAATGACGCTGTTCCAATTTCCTGTAGCATCCCCATAAACACATCCCTTGGCAACAAGGTAAATTCAAACACAAGTTCTTAAAAGAGAAATCTCGGCGAGAGAGTCAGTATGGAACCTCTTTTCATTGTAGTTGTTTCTTTGAATCCCCAGCTAAAAGCTAAACCTAACGAGAATTATCCCACATCTTGGTGAACTGGCCACGAACCTTTCATTGTACAAGTATATTTTAAACAGGATGTTTCAGTCTTTTCCTTGAGTGTTGCGTTAGACAGCATCTGTTAACCATAATTGCTGCGACCCATCCCAGAGAAATCGGAGCCTCTGTGCTTTATGATACTTTTTGAAAAAATAAGCAAGGACAACGTAACCTTGTTAAAGGAGCAAAAAAAAAAAAAACCACATTCATTTATACAAATGGAAGTTACAAATAAACTTGTAAATCTTTAATTACATAGAAGTACAAACATTCACAGACTGAAGATGATATTTTTCCCCTCAATGTTCACAGCCTCTGAATTACTTTTCCATTGACTTGGTTGATGTGGCTCAGATCCTGGTTAATGTAAATTCGTAGATTCACGATGGTGGAGCATTGAGTGACACTGAATACCTTTCCTGACACGAGAAATAACCTTCATCACGCTCTTCTTCAATTCATGTGTCATTAGTCACTTCCCAGTGCTAGGAAGAATTTGGTCCAAATCTGCCCATATATGTAAAAAAGCCGGTTTCAGTACAAAAGGTGAAACCAGAAAGTACTGGAGAAAGACAGCGGATCTGGAAAGACACCTGAGTTAAAGTTTCGAGTTTAGTGACACGGCTTCTGACCTGACTCCGTATCCCTTTCCTCAAATATAGGGCGTGAAAAAAATTAATAATTTCATCACTGTATTTCAATTATCTTTCTTATAGACCACGCTAGTACCTGCACAAGTGTCAAACGTCTGCTCTCTATTTTAATCATCATTAGCTGACAGTCGTCATCACGTACGTTCTTGCTCCAATCGCTCGCTCCTACTTCCTTGGTCTCGGCCTCTGTATCTCTGCCACTGCCTTTTTCTAATGCTGGGTTTCTCATTGTTAGCTTTCTGTTGCCATTCTGTTTTTTCTTTCATAATTATACCCTTTCTGTCATCATTGTTAGAACATAAAACAGAGAACATCGCACATGAAACAATACAATACATGAATAGGCCCTTTGTGCCTACAATGTCGCTGAATATGCAGCCAAATGAAAGTAATCCCTTCTGCCTGCCCTCAGTCCATGTACCTCCATTCATTACATATTCATATGCTTATCTAAAGTCCTTGACAGGTCTTTATTGTATCTGCGTCAAACAACTCCCCAACAGTACATTTCAGACACCTACAACTCCCTGTGTCAAAAATTTGTCCCGCACGTTTCCTTTGAACTTACCCTGTCACTTTAAATGCATGCAGCCTAGTATGTGACATTTCAGCTCTGGGTAAATAATTCAGAACTTCAAATCTATCTTATAATTTTATAAGGGTTTATCACGTCTCCCCTCCCGTCTCCACCGCTCCAGATAAAATGACCTGAGTTTTTCTAGCCTCTCCTTGTGTCTCATAACGCCGAATCAAGACAGAATCCTGGTAAACCTCTTCTGCACTATTTACAAAGCCTCCTATAATTGGGTTCCACAATAGAAAGTGGTACTCAAAGTGCAGCCTAACCAATGTCATATAAAGAAAAGCAACATGGTTTCCTGACTGTTGTTCTCAAATCCCCGAATGCAACATGCCTTCTTTATGAGTCTATCTACTTACGTGATCACTTTGAAGGTGGTATGTACCTGGACCCCAAGATCTCTCTGTGCATCATTGCTGTTCAGAGTTCTGCCATTAACTGTATCCTTTTCCTTAATTTTTTTATCTCCCAAATTAACACACCTCACATTTATCTGGATTATGGTTCATCTGCAATTTCTTTGCCAATATCTGCATCTGATCTGCATTCAGTTCTATATTTTGACAACCTTCTATACTAAATACAATTCCACCAATCTTTATAGCATCCACAAACTTAATGACTCGACCATCTACATGTTCACCAATCATTTATTGTATCACAAATATCAGAGATCCCAGTACGGACCCCTGCAGTACATCGTTGGTCACAGACCTGCAGCCTGGAAACACCCATCCACTGCTACTGCTGTCTACTTTGGCACAGCTTATTCTGAACCCAGCCAAGTCACTGTGGATCCCTTGCATCTTAGGCTTCTGGATGAGCCAACTATGAAGGACATTGTCGATAGCCTTACTAAAATCCATGTAACAACATCCATGGCTCTACCTTCAGTAATCACCTTTGTTACCTGGTCGAAAACGTCAATTAATTTATAAGATTTGATCTGTAAGGCATGCTTTTGCAAATGTGTCCAAATCCTAACCCTAAGAATTCTCTCCAATTGCTTCCCAAACACCAATATGAGACTCATTCAGTTCCTTGGATTATTCCTATTTACTTTCTTGAATAGAGGAGGAACAATAGCTACTCGGCAGTCCTCTGTGACTTATCCAGTGATTTACAACGCGACACAGATCTTGTTCAATGCCCTAGCAATCTCCTCTTTTGTCTCTGTATCTAACTTGCGGTAGATACCATCAAGCCCTAAGGACGTATTCACCTTAATGTTCTTCAAGAGATCCAAAACTATTTCTTTCTTGATCTCAGAACTTCCCAGCATCTTAACATGCTCCACACAACCTCACTATACTGCTTATCCTCCGACTCGATGAATACCGATGCAAATGACTCATTTTGGATCTCACTCATATCCTGTTTCTCCAAGTACAAGCTCCCTCCTTTGTCCTGGAGAGGTCCCACGTTTTCCTTAGTTATCATTTTGTTTTCAATGTATCCATAGATTGCCTTGGGATTATCTTTAAGCCTAGTTACCACAATCACTTCAGGGCCCCTTCTACCTCTCATAACCCAATTCTTGAGTATTTTTCTGCTATACATATATCTCTCCAGTCCGGTTTTAGCTTCTGCAACTTAGATATTGCTCTGATTTGCTTTTGACTTAATTCACAAAATCGTTCGTTATGCAAGGTTCCCTTACCTTCCCATCCTTGTCCTCCCTCCTGACTGGACCATGCCATTTTGAAATCTTGTGAGAAGGTCTTACAAAAATTCCCACATGTCAAATGTGGACTTGCCTGATAACAGCTCCTCCCAATTAACACTCCAGTGGTCTTGCCTAATATTGACGTAATTTATCTTCCTACAATTCAGTGCTTTGCGCAAGGTCCCGACTTATCCTTGTCCATATCGATCTTCAAACGTAACGAGTTGTTATCAATGTTTCCAATACACTCTCCCACTGAAAGAACAGTAATCTGGCCAGGCTCGTTCGCCAATACAAGTTACTGTATGGAACCACCTTTAGTGTGACTGTCCACATAATGTTTCAAGAAACCCTTTTGGAAGCACCTAAAAACAATCGGCACGGACTAAGCTTCTTACTGTAAGTGATTCCAAATCAATATTGGGAAAGTAAAAGTCACCCACTCTGTTTTGAATGCAACTTTCCATAATCTGCCTGAATTGTTGTTCCTCAGTGTCTCACTGGCTGTTGGGTGGCCAGCAATATAATCCTTAGAGTGATCGCATCCATCTAATTTTTGAGCTATATCAAATTGCCTCAGTTGATGAGCCGTCCAGTGTGTCCTCTTTGACTGCAGATGTAACGTTCTCCCCCTGGTTAGTAATTTAACTCCTCCACCTTTTTTATTTTGCTCTCTCTCGCTCACCTATAAGAACGAAACCCCAGAACATTGAGGAGCGGGCCCTGTCTTTCTCTCAACCAAGCCTCTGTAAAGGCGACAACATCATGTGCCATGATTTGTTCTGTTAGAATTGCACCTCCAGTGTCGTCATTTTCGCCTCATGTCGCAGCTGTTTTTACATTTTAATAACTACGTCACTTGCATTGCCTTTGAAACAAAATGCAGTTTCAGCAGGTCTTTTATCTGTACTTTCTCAATCTGTCAGGCAACGACCCCTCCAACTTTGCCATCACAACAATCAAGTGAGTTCTGGATGTTTACTTGGAACGGACAGAGACAGCAAATGGCAGCTACAAGAATGACACCTTCAGTGTCGTGGTTTAAATGCAGAAATGAAGGTGATTTTTTTTGCTTCTACTGTATTATTTACTATCATCACACACACAAATACTGATTGCCTCAGTTTCATATCAGTTATGGAGAAAAATAGAAGTCTTCTCGCCTCAATGGAGTAGTTTGGTGCAAACTAGCTTATTCTGTACCAGGAGTTGTAACAAAGGAATAGATTCCCCAAAGTATTCAAAGTTCGTTCATCAATCTCCATGACTCTCACATACAGGTTGAATGAAAGATCGAAGCAATTACGTGAAAAGAATTATTGTGAATTATTGCCACATAATATTTTTAAAAGGTAAGTTCAAATGGAATTATAAAGTTGCCCAGACACATGCACATAAAGAGAAAGAAAGTAAACAGCACATTGGTGACACATCAGTAAACGTGGTACAACAGTCATTATCGGTAGGACTGACAGAAATGATCCCTTTGGTTTGTTTGGAATTTTTGTCTACTGATATGTTTTCTCTTTCTAATGGCCAGTCACTTACTGGATGAACAACTAATTTTTAATTCATAACGACTCTGACATATTTGTTTTTAAGTAAAGAACACTTTACAGAAACTGTTGACGGTACCAGAAGCGGTCACTATTTCGGCTTCAGTTGTACTTATATTGCAGAAGGAAATAGAAACCCCTTGTTTGCTTCGTCGTCTGAATGCTTCTGTCATGTCTTTTAACACCCACAGGCTGCTCAGTTCTCTATGTGCCAATCATATATTTGTTAGCAGGCAAAGGCTATGAAATTGAAAACAGGTCATCACTGCACTGATTATCCTGCTACTTTTTGGCTGACGACTAACATTTCATCCAGTCTCCCTGGTACCAGTCTGCAAATAAATATTTATATTGTTTGAACAAACTTCAAAATACGTGTTGGCCTAGTTTTGGACTTTTCTGCAATCCTTTTTATTGAAGTATTTTCCCATTTCTCCCACAATGAACAATGCAGAACAAAAGAAAAGTGAGAGAAAAAAATAATTCCCGTGTGGATACACTCAGTTCTTAACTCTGTTAATAATCTGGTTGTAACTTGAACAAGACAGGTAAACTCCAAAAGGCTGATGGTGGTCACTTCCTTTGCATTCAAGTATGCAGGAGGTAAAGAATAATTTCAGACCCTGTTGACCGAATGGAGTCAAGACGAATGAAAGTCTTAAATCTGCTATGACTATTGTTCAGTCTATCTCTATTTCTTCCCAAAGATGATGCAATACCAGCTGAGGTTGTACAATTTTTATTTGTCTGAATTTGGACAACATATTTGATTCGCACTGAAGTTAACATAATATTGTTCTGCAAATATCAGGCAACGACTCTCTTCAACATGTTTCAATATAGTATCATTCTTTGTCGTTAATTGGTACTTCCACTGTTGAGAGCAGTCCCACCCAAACCATTTATACGTTAGCAAAATATCAGTGGTCAATAATTGAAATGCAATTGGTTCATAATTTCTGGTGACTACGGCATGTCTTGCGTTTGGATTACACAATGCCTGCCCGATCTGCACGGCAGAAATCAGAAATATTATGATTTACCCTCGACTTGCCCAGATGAAAGTAGCAGCAATATGCTGTCAGAAAGCCAAAAGTGCAGTTCATATTGCAGAAAATATCAAGGGCAGCAGCTGCGTGGGAGCCAAGGCAACAGAAATTTCTCGTGAACGCTCCACAACATCTCAACCTGCAATGACGTGTCTCTCTTTTTCAATCGATGGGTCAAAAGCTTAACTGTGAGTGTCGTCCACACAAATGATTGCAGTTTTTCATGAAACACTTTACTACTTACTGCTGTACATTTGGGAATACGAGAACAGAATAACTCGAAGCAAAAGTAGACAATTCTGCCCCTTAACCCTGTTCCACCATTACATATTTTAATGGCAGATTGCATCGTTTCAAAACCAATTTCCTGCCCGTCCTCTTTACTCCTCAGCTTGTTAATAATTAAACATTTGTCTATCTCCTTCTAATTGTACTCAATATGCCTCTACCCCAGAAGCTGTAGAGTAATGGCGTCCAAGGATTCATCATTCTTTGAAAGAAGTCGTTTGAGTTCATCTTCGTTTTAAATCTGCTCTCCATTATCCAAAGGATTTGACCTATCTGTCTGAAATGCTGGCGTCAACAGCCTCAAACACCTCCCTGTGACGTTGTTCAAATCTGTGGGAAAAACACCATGAGAAATTGTGTCTCACATAGCTCTCCATTCCTGCAGCTACCACCAGTGAAATATCAATTTTGCGTATTCACAAGTTTTAGTTATTCCTTCAATGTTTTATGATGAGGAATTCGTGCATTCTAGTGGAACGAGAGGATAACTTGCCAATTTTGCAAAGGAAGCAGACCATTCCATCTTTAAAGGGTCAACTGGAATCAGTATCTCTTCCACTTGTTATCCTGAAGAACATATTGTCACACAACATGCTCAAAAATGTCAACTGTTCTTCACATTTCGCACTTAATGAAAATTAATAATGAATGCAACCTATGTATAGTCAAACATAGTCAGACAGCAAAAATTTGATTTCGAAACAGATATCAATGTTTTCATTGACATGTGATCCAGAAGCCAATTCTGATGAGGAAAACACAAGGTTAAAAAAGTCAGATTTACTTCTTGTATCTATTTACCTTTTCTTTCCGAACTTAATTTTAGTTCTAGGAGGAATGTAATATTTATTTTAGATAATATTATCAATATTCTTTTTGGAAAACACCGGAGCGATTATTAAATATAATTCAAAACACTATATATACGAATCTAAATGATGAATCAAAAACCTACCGACATGCAAAACAACTTCATCTATTAAAATATCGACAGGGAGCCAGATTTGTTTAAAGGAATTACGGCATTCAGGATCTGCACGCTTGAACACACAATTCTACTACAAATAGTGTCAATGCTTCTGCAGAGGATTAAGTATGGCCAATGTTGTAATGGTAATGATGATGATGATGATGATTATCATTCCCTTTATTACTTCATTTGATTTCTGTTTCAATTTCCTGAAACGTGGATTAGCAGTATGTCGGATTAATCATGTGTAATCTGCAGCAAATATCAATCGAGAAGCATAGGGGTGGTGGATGAACGGATATTTGTGCAAGATAAGATATAGCCATGAGAGATTGAAACAATATTGTAAATACGATGTTAAGATGTAAATCAACAGACTGGAGTTTAAATGCTAATCCCAGATAATCAATGGAACCAAAAAATATTCTCATGGTATATTTTGAGGAAAGGTGCAAAGCGTGACGAAAGCAGATCTATTGCATTGAGACATTTTCATTTCATTTGCTTACATATAGTCTGATCTGTTGACCAATTAATCAATTTGACGATGTTTTATTTTTCCAACATTATTTGTATCATGCTACTTAATATCTTATTTGTCAGTTAACTTCCAAAACCTATTTCGAAATGACTAGACTTGGTTGGGATACCTGGTCGGCATGGATGGGTTGGACAGACGGGTCTGTTTCCATGCTGTACATCTCTCTGATTCTATTACTGTATGATTGACTATAATTGCGCTTTCCTGATGGGAATTTGCAGTGATGTGGGGAGTGGTGAGGAATGAAGTGGGGGCGGACAGAGAAGGAGAAAAGCTATTTTCCACGATAAGCTAAATGAATAACAAAGAAAACAATAATTATAGAAAAAAATGTTATATGCCAAGAAGCTGACATTTTATGTTGGATATTGTTCTGGACTACTAATTCAGAGGAAAATGTGTTCTTTGACATTTCTTCCTGAGAACATATGTTTTTCGTGAAATTATACGTACAATATCAGATGCATCAATGTCAGTGCTAAAATAATTTCACATTGACACCTTCAGAATTTACGGTGAATAAATTCGTCTTGGTCTCAATGGTTAACACGAAGAATCACATTTGACACCAGATAAGATGTTGTTTTTGAGAGCACAAATTTTCACATGCGAATAATTACAGTTTTGAATTGATTCCAACATTACTTTGCACCATACACTTGAAGTTTGTCAAAAATGGTTTGTGCTTAATCAACTCAAATATGTGCAATGCTATTCATAATTTCAAACCACAAATGACATGGATTTGTTTTCCATTGCTCACCACAATCTTGACTCTTCTTCCTTAGTTTCTCCAGTTCTGATGTATGGGAAATATCACAGAAAATGTAAAATCATCTGCCTGTACGTGAAAAATCGTTGGCTGAAATCTGTCAAAATGAAAGGAAACAAAAAGAGGCAATTGTTCCTCAGATGTACACGATGTACGAAATAGCTGACAGAAATATTTCTCATCTGATTCGACACTCATGTACATTTCAGAATTGTGCTCCAGAGAAGAAGAAGATTCTGAGTTTGTAAAATCTTTCCACAGACCTTTTGAGATTTGATTTTCGGTATAAGGTGGACCTCAATTATTTTTACCAATGTGAAGATCAGCCATTCATGTCAAATTAACTTTAGTAAAGTTGTCTCCTTAAAAATAATATTTAGAACTTTTCCTTAATTTCCATGTAGCTGTTACTTCATGACGGTAAGTTTCCTTGTCGTGTTCTCCAGGAATTGAGATTTCCCTCTT